>NW_025745866.1:228241-268241 GCF_021184085.1 Oncorhynchus gorbuscha | reverse complement strand
ATGAGTTCAACGACAGCGACAGAGAGTGTGCCCTGCTCAACCAGAACCTCTACTGTCAGACTGGTCACATACCCTGGGATGCTCTCATCTACATCACTGGTAGGACTGTGTGTGTATCGGCCGCCCTGCCTGTCTCCCTGCCTGTCTGTCTCCCTCTTTGCCTGTCTCCCTGCCTGTCTCCCTGTCTGCCTGCCTGTCTGTCTCCCTCTTTGCCTGTCTCCCTGCCTGTCTCCCTTCCCGCCTCCCTGTCTGCCTGTTTCCCTGCCGGGTCCTCCATTATTCACATTACTGCTGGCCACTGTGAGGTTCTGGGAGGTTTAGTAGCAGGGAAGACCCTGAGGTTCTGGGAGGTTTAGTAGCAGGGAAGACCCTGAGGTTCTAGCAGGGAAGAGGTTCTGGGAGGTTTAGTAGCAGGGAAGACCCCCTAGCAGGGAAGTCCCTGAGGTTCTGGGAGGTTTAGTAGCAGGGAAGACCCTGAGGTTCTGGGAGGTTTAGTAGCAGGGAAGACCCTGAGGTTCTGGGAGGTTTAGTAGCAGGGAAGACCCTGCGGTTCTGGGAGGTTTAGTAGCAGGGAAGACCCTGCGGTTCTGGGAGGTTTAGTAGCAGGGAAGACCCTGAGGTTCTGGGAGGTTTAGTAGCAGGGAAGACCCTGAGGTTCTGGGAGGTTTAGTAGCAGGTATTGTTGTGAATTGTTACTACTGTTACTACTGTACTTTTGTAGCTAGGAAAACAAGCATTTCGCTACACCTGCAATAACATGTGACCTGTAAAATTGGATTTGATTTGAGAATGATGTTTGACAAGGAGGTGTCCACATACACTATATTACTACACTATATTACTACACTATATTACTACACTTCATTACTACACTTCATTACAAAAAGTATCTCTAAACTGACATGTTTTTCCCCTTTTTCAAATTTGACCTTCTAATTATGATTATACATCATGTAAAATATATTTGGGGGATTACACGCTCCTGAGGCCAGATTTTTTTTTCATTACTGATTTCTTCCATTCTTCCGTTTTTTCAGGCTTTGTAATGTTTGTTTAATTCCTAATTCTTTGTATGCAGAAACCAACCATTTGAAAATCATTGGGTGTTTAACCTATAGCATGATATAGTTTTAAACATCCTGAATCAAAGTGTTCCTCTCTCACTTAGTGTAATAACTGAAAGAAGGGTTCCCTGTTCTGCATACTAAAGTTTAGAACCTCTATTAGAACCTTCCATTTACCCAGCAGACCCTCTGTTCCAGCTCCACTCTGTCTGTAATAGGAATGATTCCAAATGCGCACATGTGTTTACTACAGCAGGTTCATGTGAAGTGGGTCGTGTTCATTAGGGAAATGACCGTAAAACCAACATGAGCATTTCTTCTGGAGGTAGCCCCTCCAGGTTTCTGTCCATGTTCTTCCTTTCAGTACCTAATGACTCCCCACACCCTCACCCTCTCTCCCCCCAGGGGAGATAACCTACGGAGGCAGGGTGACTGATGCCTGGGACCAGCGCTGTCTCCGCACCATCCTCAAACGGTTCTTCTCTCCTGTCACCCTGGACCCAGGGTACACCTTCTCCACCTCAGGTGAAGACCACTGTGTGTGTGTGTGTGTGTGTGTGTGTGTGTGTGTGTGCGTGCAAATTTGTGTGTACAATTTGTGTGTACAAATGTTGCTGAATCTGAGAAACGGGGGAAAGGTGTGTCCTGCTGTGTGTCTGTGTGTTCAGTGAGATCTAACTGTTGGTATTCTGTCTGTGTGTGTTCAGTGAGATCTAACTGTTGGTATTCTGTCTGTGTGTGTTCAGTGAGATCTAACTGTTGGTATTCTGTGTGTGTGTGTTCAGTGAGATCTAACTGTTCGCATTCTGTCTGTGTGTGTTCAGTGAGATCTAACTGTTGGTATTCTGTGTGTGTGTGTTCAGTGAGATCTAACTGTTGGTATTCTGTGTGTGTGTGTTCAGTGAGATCTAACTGTTGGTATTCTGTGTGTGTGTGTGTGTCAGGTGTCTACTTTGCCCCCGAGGCAGACAGACTGAGTGACTATAACAGGTACATAGAGAACCTTCCTCTCATAGACGACCCTGAGATCTTTGGTATGCACGAGAACGCCAACCTCGCCTTCCAGGTTCGACACTTCACTCTGCTTATATATTCTCACCTTTAGCTCAGTGGGCTAATACTGGCTTGGGGACAATTAACTATACAGTACCTAATTCAAATTTGTTTTCGACAGATTTTGTTCATGTACTGTCTGAAAATAAGAGGTCACATCACTAATACAAAACATGTATTTAGCCAGTTAAGAGGAGAACATTACCTTTGATGCTGACAACATGGATACATACTGTAGGCGTATATAGTCTGTGTCCTGTGGGTTACTTGTCATCCCTAAAACGGTGAGGTCTTGTCTGTCTGTACAGCGTCTGGAGACTATGACCCTGATCAACACCATCCTGGAGGTACAGCCTCGCTCGTCAGCCCGCGGCGGGGGCAAGAGCAACGACGAGATCGTCCACGAGCTGGCCGACTCCATCCTCGCCAAGATCCCGGGTGAGAGAGAGACGCACGTAAACACACACACACATCCCAGGCTTGATTTATTCTGGTGCTTTTACGGTTTGATGTTCGCTTTGGTTTGAAATTAAAGTTAGTCTCTCTAAACTCATTATAGTGTGGTTGAAGTCACTGTCTGATCTGTCTCTCTTTCTGACTGTCTCTGTCTGTGTCTCTCTGTCTGTCTGTTTGTGTCTGTCTCTCTTTCTGACTGTCTGTCTGTCTGTTTGTGTCTGTCTCTCTTTCTGACTGTCTCTCTTTCTGACTGTCTCTCTGTCTGTGTCTCTCTTTCTGACTGTCTCTCTGTCTGTGTCTCTCTGTCTGTCTGTCTGTCTGTCTGTCTGTGTCTGTCTCTCTTTCTTTCTCTCTTTCTTTCTATCTCTCTGTCTGTCTGTCTGTCTGTCTGCCTGCCTGCCTGCCTGCCTGCCTGCCTGCCTGCCTGCCTGTCTGTCTGTCTGTCTGTCTGTCTGTCTGTCTGTCTGTCTGTCTGTCTGTCTGTCTGTCTGTGTCTGTCTCTCTTTCTGACTATCTCTCTGTCTGTGTCTCTGTCTGTCTGATCTGTCTCTCTGATCTGTCTGTCTGATCTGTCTGTCTGTGTCTGTCTCTCTGTCTGATCTGTCTCTGTCTGTCTGTGTCTGTCTCTCTGTCTGATGTGTCTGTCTGATCTGTCTGTCTGTCTGTCTGTCTGTCTGTCTGTCTGTCTGTCTGTCTGTCTGTCTGTCTGTCTGTCTGTCTGTCTGTCTGTCTGTCTGTCTGTCTGTCTGTCTGTCTGTCTGTCTGTCTGTCTGTCTGTCTGTCTGTCTGTCTGTGTCTGTCTGTGTCTGTCTGTCTGTCTGATCTGTCTGTCTGTCTGTGTCTGTCTGATCTGTCTGTCTGTGTCTGTCTGTGTCTGTCTGTCTGTCTGTGTCTGATCTGTCTGTCTGTGTCTGTCTGATCTGTCTGTCTGTGTCTGTCTGATCTGTCTGTCTGTGTCTGTCTGTGTCTGTCTGTCTGTGTCTGTCTGTCTGTCTGTGTCTGTCTGATCTGTCTGATCTGTCTGTCTGTGTCTGTCTGTCTGTCTGTCGGTCTGTGTCTGTCTGTCGGTCTGTGTCTGTCTGTGTCTGTCTGTGTCTGTCTGTCTGTCTGTCTGTCTGTCTGTCTGTCTGTCTGTCTGTCTGTCTGTCTGTCTGTCTGTCTGTCTGTCTGTCTGTCTGTCTGTCTGTCTGTCTGTCTGTCTGTCTGTCTGTCTGTCTGTCTCCTCAGAGTGTCTGGATATGGATGAGGCAGCAGAGGCTCTGTTTATTCGTGACGCCAACGGACGCCTCAACTCCCTCACCACCGTCCTCGGACAGGAAGTAGACCGCTTTAACAACCTGCTGCGGGTCCTCAGGGTGAGTCAGGGGTCAGGCATTAGAGGTCAGGGGTCAGGCATTAGAGGTCAGGGGTCCCAGTTGTCAGCCATTCATTTTTCAGTGTATTTAAATGCTGTGAAATCAGGAGATGATGATTGGTAATGGAAATGCATTGAAAATTACAGCCAAGTAGGCTGTCATGTGCCTTTTACTGAGGAGTGGCTTCCACTTCCACTTGCCACTCTACTATAAAGGCCTGATTGGTGGAGTGCTGCAGAGATGATTGTCCATCTGGAAGGTTCTCCCATCTCCACAAAGGAACTCTAGAGCTCTGTCAGAGTGACCATCAGGTTCTTGGTCACCTCCCTGACCAAGGCCCTTCTCCCTGATTGATCAGTTTGGCCAGGCAGCCAGCTCTAGGTAGTCTTGACGTTCCAAACGTTTTCCATTATAAAATGATGGAGGACACTGTTCTAGGGGACCTTCAATGCTGCAGACAGTTGTTTTGTACCCTTCCCCAGATCTGTGCCTCCACACAATCCTGTCTCAGAGCTCTACGGTTTTTGCTCTGACATGCACTGTCAACTGTTGGTACCTTATATAGATCTCAAGCACAGGAGGTTGGTGGCACCTTAATTTGGGAGGATGGGCTTGTTGTGATGACTGGAGCTATTCAGTGGAATGGAATACAGCAATACATCCGTGTGTGTGATGCCATTCCATTCGATCCGTACCAGACATTATTATGATCCGTTCTCCCCTCAGCAGCCTCCACTGATCTCAAGGATGATCCATGGAAACAGGAAACAGGATGCACCGGAGCTC
Organism: Oncorhynchus gorbuscha; assembly: GCF_021184085.1. Lineage (NCBI taxonomy): Eukaryota > Metazoa > Chordata > Actinopteri > Salmoniformes > Salmonidae > Oncorhynchus > Oncorhynchus gorbuscha. Next base: position 263,527 of record NW_025745866.1, on the reverse strand, counting down.
AATTTTGAGTTTCATCGATAAGGTTGAATACTTATGTAAATGTAATATTTCATTTTTTATATAATTTTTTGCAAACATTTCTAAAAACCTGTTTTCACTTTGTCATTATGTGGTATTGTGTGTAGATTGATGAGGGGAAAATATAATTTGATCCATTTTAGAATAAAGGCTGTAATGTAACAAAATGTGGAAAAGGGGAATGTGTTTGAATACTTTCCGAAGAATCTGTATGTGTTTATAAGGACAGATGCTGCAGCCACATTGTTGGCAAACCGTTACTGCAGTGGTGACCTCTGGGTTTATGATGTTCTGTTGTGGATGATGTCTCAGATAAACACCCACAAACACTTCTCCTCACATTCAGCCTCCCCCCTCCCTCCCCCTCCCCCCCTCCCTCCCTCCCCCTCCCCTCTCCTCCCTCCCTCCCTCCCCTCCCTCCCCCCCCCCCTCCCTCCCTCCCCTCCCCCCCCCCCTCCCTCCCCTCCCCCCTCCCCCCCCCCTCCCTCCCCCCCCTCCCTCCCTCCCCCTCCCCTCCCTCCCCCCCCTCCCTCCCCCTCCCCCCCCTCCCTCCCTCCCTCCCCTCCCTCCCCCCCTCCCCCTCCCCCTCCCTCCCCTCCCTCCCTCCCCCTCCCTCCCTCCCCCTCCCCTCCCTCCCTCCCCTCCCTCTCCTCCCCCCCCCTCCCTCTCCTCCCTCCCCTCCCCTCCCCAGGTGTCTCTGTGTACCCTCCAGAAGGCTATAGCAGGGCTGGTGGTGATGTCAGAGGAGATGGAGAGGATCTACACCAGTTTCCTCAACAACCAGGTTCCAAACCACTGGAGCACCTCAGCCTACCCCTCCCTCAAACCCCTGGCCAGCTGGGTTAAAGACCTGGCCCTCAGGACCTGCTTCATCGAGGTGACAGAGACATCTCTCTCTCTCATAGACACGTGTTGCTGTACAGTTGGGTCAATGATCCTCTCTTTAAGTCCTGAGTCAGACAATTTACCCCCATAATCACTAATTGTGTACATATGTATCGATGTACTATGACACAGTGAAACACTATATTTACTTCTCTCAGACATGTGTGGATGTTGTCATTACATCAGATGGGAGACTTGTGTGTCTGTGTGTTGTCATTACATCAGATGGGAGACTTGTGTGTTTGTGTGTTGTCATTACATCAGATGGGAGACTTGTGTGTTTGTGTGTTGTCATTACATCAGATGGGAGACTTGTGTGTTTGTGTGTTGTCATTACATCAGATGGGAGACTTGTGTGTCTGTGTGTTGTCATTACATCAGATGGGAGACTTGTGTGTTTGTGTGTTGTCATTACATCAGATGGGAGACTTGTGTGTTTGTGTGTTGTCATTACATCAGATGGGAGACTTGTGTGTTTGTGTGTTGTCATTACATCAGATGGGAGACTTGTGTGTCTGTGTGTTGTCATTACATCAGATAGGAGACTTGTGTGTTTGTGTGTTGTCATTACATCAGATGGGAGACTTGTGTGTTTGTGTGTTGTCATTACATCAGATGGGAGACTTGTGTGTCTGTGTGTTGTCATTACATCAGATGTTTGGAGACTTGTGTGTCTGTGTGTTGTCATTACATCAGATGGGAGACTTGTGTGTTTGTGTGTTGTCATTACATCAGATGGGAGACTTGTGTGTTTGGGATGTGTGTTGTCATTACATCAGATGGGAGACTTGTGTGTCTGTGTGTTGTCATTACATCAGATGGGAGACTTGTGTGTTTGTGTGTTGTCATTACATCAGATAGGAGACTTGTGTGTCTGTGTGTTGTCATTACATCAGATAGGAGACTTGTGTGTTTGTGTGTTGTCATTACATCAGATGGGAGACTTGTGTGTCTGTGTGTTGTCATTACATCAGATAGGAAGACTCTTACATATGTAGGCAATGTGGTGATACAGTGGAAACAGAACATCTTTCCCTATGTTTGCGTGCTCTTAGTCTTCTCTCTGTTTACAGTTTCTGTGATCATACCACCATATCACTCTCCCAGACGAATGTGTCTTTTTCTTACAGAACTCCCCTCCCAGGCAGAGAAACTTTCCCTCTCCCTAGTCTTCTCTCTTTCCCTCTCCCTAGTCTTCTCTCACACTCTCCCTAGTCTTCTCTCTTTCACTCTCCCTAGTCACTCTTTCCCTCTCACAGTCACACACACCTCTCCCTACACTTTCCCACTCCACTAGTCTTCACACTTTCCCACTCCCAGTCACTCACTTTCACACTCCCTAGTCTTCTCTCACACACTCAGAGAGAGAGAGTCATCCCTATCAGGGGTAGTGAGATGGGATGATGTGATGAGAGAATCATGTTTAAACATTAGCAGCACGTCCATCCACTTCAGACTGACTTTTCTTTCTTTCTCTTTCTCTTACTCCCAGTCGTTCTATTCTTCTGTGTCCTTGCTCTGCATTTACCCATCTCTAGTCTCTCTCTTTCCCTCTCCCTAGTCTTCCTTTCCCTCTCCCTAGTCTTCTCTCTTTCCCTCTCCCTAGTCTTCTCTCTTTCCCTCTCCCTAGTCTTCTCTCTTTCTCCCTAGTCCTCTCCCTAGTCTTCTCTTTCTTCCCTAGTCTTCTCTTTCCCTCCCTAGTCTTCTCTCTTTCCCTCTCCCTAGTCTTCTCTCTTTCCCTCTCCCTAGTCTTCTCTTTCCTCTCCCTAGTCCTTTCTCCCTAGTCTTCTCTCTTTCCCTCTCCCTAGTCTTCTTTCCCTCTTTCCCTCTCCCTAGTCTTCTCTCTTTCCCTCTCCCTAGTCTTTCTCTTTCCCTCTCCCTAGTCTTCTCTCTTTCCCTCTCCCTCTCTTTCCCTCTCCCTAGTCTTCTCTCTTTCCCTCTCCCTAGTCTTCTCCCTTCCCTAGTCTCTTTCCCTCTCCCTAGTCTCTTTCCCTCTCCCTAGTCTTTCCCTCTCCCTAGTCTTCTTTCTCTTTCCCTCTCCCTAGTCTTCTCTCTTTCCCTCTCCCTAGTCTTCTCTCTTTCCCTCTCCCTAGTCTTCTCTCTTTCCCTCTCCCTAGTCTTCTCTCTTTCCCTCTCCCTAGTCTTCTCTCTTTCCCTCTCCCTAGTCTTCTCTCTTTCCCTCTCCCTAGTCTTCTCTCTTTCCCTCTCCCTAGTCTTCTCTCTTTCCCTCTCCCTAGTCTTCTCTCTTTCCCTCTCCCTAGTCTTCTCTCTTTCCCTCTCCCTAGTCTTCTCTCTTTCCCTCTCCCTAGTCTTCTCTCTTTCCCTTCCTATCTCCCTAGTCTCTCTTTCCCTCTCCCTAGTTCTCTCTTTCCCTCTCCCTAGTCTTCTCTCTTTCCCTCTCCCTAGTCTTCTCTCTTTCCCTCTCCCTAGTCTTCTCTCTTTCCCTCTCCCTAGTCTTCTCTCTTTCCCTCTCCTAGTCTTCTCTCTTTCCTCTCCCTAGTCCCTCTCCCTAGTCTTCTTTCTCTTTCCAGTCTTCTCTCTTTCTCCCTTGTCTTCTCTCTTTCCCTCTCCCTAGTCTTCTTTCCCTCTCCCTAGTCCTCTCTTTCCCTCTTAGTCTTCTCTCTTTTTCTCTCTTTCTCCTCTCCCTCGTCTTCTCTCTTTCCCTCTCCCTAGTCTTCTCTCTTTCCCTCTCCATAGTCTTCTTCTCTTTCTCTTTCCCTTTCCCTCCCTAGTCTTCTCTCTTTCCCTCTCCATAGTCTTCTCTCTTTCCCTTTCCCTAGTCTTCTCTCTTCCCTCTCCTAGTCTTTCCCTCTCACTAGTCTTCTCTCTTTCCCTCTCCCTAGTCTTCTCTTTCCTCTTTCTCTCTTTCCCTCTCCCTAGTCTTCTCTCTTTCTCTCTTTCCCTCTCCCTAGTCTTCTCTCTTTCCCTCTCCCTAGTCTTCTCTCTTTCCCTCTCCTAGTCTTCTCTCTTTCTCTCTTTCCCTCTCCCTAGTCTTCTCTCTTTCCCTCTCCCTAGTCTTCCCTCTCCCTAGTCTTTCCCTCTCCCTAGTCTTCTCTCTTTCCCTCTCCCTAGTCTTCTCTAGTCTTTCCCTCTCCCTAGTCTTCTCTCTTTCCCTCTCCCTAGTCTTCTCTCTTTCCCTCTCCCTAGTCTTCTCTCTTTCCCTCTCCCTAGTCCCTCTCCCTAGTCTTTCCCTCTCCCTAGTCTTCTCTCTTTCCCTCTCCCTAGTCTTCTTCTTTCTCTTCCCTCTCCCTAGTCTTCTCTCTTTCCCTCTCCCTAGTCTTCTCTCTTTCCCTCTCCCTAGTCTTCTCTCTTTCCCTCTCCCTAGTCTTCTCTCTTTCCCTCTCCCTAGTCTTCTCTCTTTCCCTCTCCCTAGTCTTCTCTCTTTCCCTCTCCCTAGTCTTCTCTCTTTCCCTCTCCTAGTCTAGTCTTCTCTCTTTCCCTCTCCCTTGTCTTCTCTCTTTCCCTCTCCCTAGTCTTCTCTCTTTCCCTCTCCTAGTCTTCTCTCTTTCCCTCTCCCTAGTCTTCTCTCTTTCCCTCTCCCTAGTCTTCTCTCTTTCCCTCTCCCTAGTCTTCTCTCTTTCTCTTTCTCTCTTTCCCTCTCCCTAGTCTTCTCTCTTTCCCTCTCCCTAGTCTTCTCTCTCTCCCTAGTCTTCCTTTCTCCCTAGTCTTCTCTCTTTCCCTCTCCCTTGTCTTCTCTCTTTCTCTCTTTCCCTAGTCTTCTCTCTTTCCCCTCCCTAGTCTTCTCTCTTTCCCTCTCCCTAGTCTTCTCCTAGTCTTTCCCTCTCCATAGTCTTCTCTCTTTCTCTCTTTCCCTCTCCCTAGTCTTCTCTCTTTCCCTCTCCTAGTCTTCTCTCTTTTCTCCCTAGTTTCTCTTTCCCTCCCTAGTCTTCTCTCTTTCCCTCTCCCTAGTCTCTCTTTCCCTCTCCCTAGTCTTCTCTTTCCCTCTCCCTAGTCTTCTCTCTTTCCCTCTCCCTAGTCTTCTCTCTTTCCCTCTCCCTAGTCTTCTCTCTTTCCCTCTCCCTAGTCTTCTCTTTCCCTCTCCCTAGTCTTCTCTCTTTCCCTCTCCCTAGTCTTCTCTCTTTCCTCTCCCTAGTCTTCTCTCTTTCCCTCTCCCTAGTCTTCTCTCTTTCCCTCTCCCTAGTCTTCTCTCTTTCCCTCTCCCTAGTCTTTTCTTTCCTCTCCCTAGTCTTCTCTCTTTCCCTCTCCCTAGTCTTCTCTCTTCTCTCTAGTTTCTCTCTTTCCCTCTCCCTAGTCTTCTCTCTTTCCCTCTCCCTAGTCTTCTCTCTTTCCTAGTCTCTTAGTCTTCTCTCTTTCTCTCTTTCCCTCTCCCTAGTCTTCTCTCTTTTCTCCCTAGTCTTCTCTCTTTCCCTCTCCTAGTCTTTCCCTCTCTCTAGTCTTTTCTTTCCCTCTCTTTCCCTCTCCCTAGTCTTCTTCTTTCCCTCTTAGTCTTCTCTCTTTCCCTCTCCCTAGTCTTCTCTCTCTTTCCCTCTCCCTAGTTTCTCCTTTCCCTCTCCTAGTCTTCTCTCTTTTTTCTCCCTAGTCTTCTCTTTCTCTCTCTCCCTAGTCTCTCTTTCCCTCTCCCTTCTTTTCTCTTTCCCTCTCCCTAGTCTTCTCTTTCTCTCCCTAGTCTTCTCTCTTTCCCTCTCCCTAGTCTTCTCTCTTTCCCTCTCCATAGTCTTCTCTCTTTCCCTTTCCCTAGTCTCTTTCCCTCTCCCTAGTCTCTCTTTCCCTCTCCCTAGTCTTCTCTCTTTCCCTCTCCCTAGTCTTCTCTCTAGTCTTCTTCTTTCCCTCTCCCTAGTCTTCTCTTTCCCCTCTCTCCCTAGTCTTCTCTCTTTCCCTCTCCCTAGTCTTCTCTCTTTCCCTCTCCCTAGTCTTCTCCTAGTCTTTCCCTCTCCCTAGTCTTCTCTCTTTCTCTCTTTCCCTCCTAGTCTTCTCTCTTTCCCTCTCCCTAGTCTTCTCTCTTTCCCTCTCCCTAGTCTTCTCTCTTTCCCTCTCCCTAGTCTTCTCTCTTTCCCTCTCCCTAGTCTTCCCTCTCCCTAGTCTCTCTTTCCCTCTCCCTAGTCTTCTCTCTTTCCCTCTCCCTAGTCTTCTCTCTTTCCCTCTCCCTAGTCTTCTCTTTCCCTCTCTTTCCCTTTCCCTCCCTAGTCTTCTCTCTTTTTCCCTAGTCTTCTCTCTCCCTCTCCCTAGTCTTCTCTTTCCCTCTCCCTAGTCTTCTCTTTTCTCCCTAGTCTTCTCTTTCCCTCCCTAGTCTTTCCCTCTCCCTAGTCTTCTCTCTTTCCCTTTCCCTAGTCTTCTCTCTTTCCCTCTCCCTAGTCTTCTCTCTTTCCCTCTCCCTAGTCTTCTCTCTTTCCCTCTCCCTAGTCTTCTCTCTTTCCCTCTCCCTAGTCTTCTCTTTCCCTCTCCCTAGTCTTCTCTCTTTCCTCTCCCTTGTCTTCTCTCTTTCCCTCTCCCTAGTCTTCTCTCTTTCCCTCTCTAGTCTTCTCTCTTTCCCTCTCCCTAGTCTTCTCTCTTTCCCTCTCCCTAGTCTTCTCTCTTTCCCTCTCCATAGTCTTCTCTCTTTCTCCCTCTTTCCCTTTCTTCTCCCTCTCCCTAGTCTTCTCTCTTTCCATCTCCCTTGTCTTCTCTCTTTCCCTCTCCCTAGTCTTCTCTCTTTCCCTCTCTCTTGTCTTCTCTCTTCTCTCCCTCTCCCTAGTCTTTCCCTCTCCCTCGTCTTCTCTCTTTCCCTCTCCCTAGTCTTCTCTCTTTCCCTCTCCCTAGTCTTCTCTCTTTCTCTCTTTCCCTCTCCCTAGTCTTCTCTCTTTCCCTCTCCATAGTCTTCTCTCTTTCCCTTTCCCTAGTCTTCTCTTTCTTCTCTAGTCTTTCCCTCTTTCCCTCTCCCTAGTCTTCTCTCTTTCCCTCTCCCTAGTCTTCTCTCTTTCTCTCTTTCCCTCTCCCTAGTCTTCTCTCTTTCCCTCTCCCTAGTCTTCTTCTTTCCCTCTGTCTCTCTTTCCCTCTCCCTAGTCTTCTCTCTTTCCCTCTCCCTAGTCTTCTCTCTTTCCCTCTCCCTAGTCTTCTCTCCCTTTCTCTCTTTCCCTCTCCCTAGTCTTCTCTCTTTCCCTCTCCCTAGTCTTCTCTCTTTCCCTCTCTAGTTTCCCTCTCCCTAGTCTTCTCTCTTTCCCTCTCCCTAGTCTTCCCTCTCTCTTTTTTCTCCTAGTCTCTCTCTCCCTAGTCTTCTCTCTCTTCCCTTTTCTTCCTCTCTCTCTCCCTAGTCTTCTCTCTCTAGTTTTCTCTTTCCCTCTCCCTAGTCTTCTCTCTTTTTCTCCCTCTCTCTCCCTAGTCTTCTTCTCTCTCTTTTTCTCTTTCCCTCTCCCTAGTCTTCTCTCTTTTTCTCCCTCTCTCTCCCTAGTCTTCTTCTCTCTCCCTTTTTCTCTTTCCCTCTCCCTAGTCTTCTCTCTTTTTCTCCCTCTCTCTCCCTAGTCTTCTCTCTCTTTTTCTCTTTCCCTCTCCCTAGTCTTCTCTCTTTTTTTCCCAAGTCTTCCCTCTTTCTCTCTTTCCCTCTCCCTCGTCTTCTCTCTTTTGTCTCCCTCTCTCTCCCTAATCTTCTCTCTTTTTTCTCTCTCTCACTCCCTAGTCTTCTCTCTCTTTGTTTGTCTCTATCTCCAGTCTTCTCTCTCCTCTATCAATTGACATTTTCTATTAGCATGTGAAACATATGTTAACAATGCCAAAGCCAGTGAACTAGATGATAATCTCCTTTTTTTTCTCTCTCTCTCTGCTCTCTGTCCATCTCTCGTTCTCTCTGTGCACTCGCTCCGTCGCCCCAGACTGAAGCGTCTGTTCCGGGAGACTGGTCTTACTGTGTGTTACGCAATCCCTAAATGTCTACACACAGACAGATGAACATAACCCCAGTCTCTGGTGACAGCCTTACATTCAGGTTCTGGGAACTGAGATAAACATAACCCAAACAAAATCACCCTCTCCTTCGTGTGCGTGTGTGTCTGTGTGTCTGTGTTCATGCAGCGAAACCAACTTCCTCTCTGTCTGTGTGTTTGTGTAGAACTGGATCACTCGGGGTCAGCCCAAATCCTTCTGGATCTCTGGACTATTCTTCCTCAGGGCTTCCTCACTGGTCAGTACACACCTTCTCCTCTGTTCTCTAGTCAATATTATGTAGTATTAAATATCACTGGTCAGTACACACCGTCTCCTCTGTTCTCTAGTCAATATTATGTAGTATTAAATATCACTGGTCAGTACACACGGTCTCCTCTGTTCTCTAGTCAATATTATGTAGTATTAAATATCACTGGTCAGTACACACCGTCTCCTCTGTTCTCTAGTCAATATTATGTAGTATTAAATATCACTGGTCAGTACACACGGTCTCCTCTGTTCTCTAGTCAATATTATGTAGTATTAAATATCACTGGTCAGTACACACCGTCTCTGTGTTCTGTTCTCTAGTCAATATTATGTAGTATTAAATATCACTGGTCAGTACACACCGTCTCCTCTGTTCTCTAGTCAATATTATGTAGTATTAAATATCACTGGTCAGTACACACTGTCTCCTCTGTGTTCTGTTCTCTAGTCAATATTATGTAGTATTAAATATCACTGGTCAGTACACACTGTCTCTCTGTGTTCTGTTCTCTAGTCAATATTATGTAGTATTAAATATCACTGGTCAGTACACACTGTCTCCTCTGTTCTCTAGTCAATATTATGTAGTATTAAATATCACTGGACAGTACACACTGTCTCCTCTGTTCTCTAGTCAATATTATGTAGTATTAAATATCACTGGTCAGTACACACTGTCTCCTCTGTGTTCTGTTCTCTAGTCAATATTATGTAGTATTAAATATCACTGGTCAGTACACACTGTCTCCTCTGTGTTCTGTTCTCTAGTCAATATTATGTAGTATTAAATATCACTGGTCAGTACACACTGTCTCCTCTGTTCTCTAGTCAATATTATGTAGTATTAAATATCACTGGTCAGTACACACTGTCTCCTCTGTTCTCTAGTCAATATTATGTAGTATTAAATATCACTGGTCAGTACACACTGTCTCCTCTGTGTTCTGTTCTCTAGTCAATATTATGTAGTATTAAATATCACTGGTCAGTACACACTGTCTCCTCTGTGTTCTGTTCTCTAGTCAATATTATGTAGTATTAAATATCACTGGTCAGTACACACTGTCTCCTCTGTTCTCTAGTCAATATTATGTAGTATTAAATATCACTGGTCAGTACACACTGTCTCCTCTGTTCTCTAGTCAATATTATGTAGTATTAAATATCACTGGTCAGTACACACTGTCTCCTCTGTGTTCTGTTCTCTAGTCAATATTATGTAGTATTAAATATCACTGGTCAGTCTGTCTCCTCTGTTCTCTAGTCAATATTATGTAGTATTAAATATCACTGGTCAGTACACACTGTCTCCTCTGTTCTCTAGTCAATATTATGTAGTATTAAATATCACTGGTCAGTACACACTGTCTCCTCTGTGTTCTGTTCTCTAGTCAATATTATGTAGTATTAAATATTCAATATGCTGTACTCTATTAAATATTCAATATGCTGTACTCTATTAAATATTCAATATGCTGTACTCTAGTCAATATTATGTAGTCTATTAAATATTCAATATGCTGCTCTATATTCAAAATTATGTAGCAAATTAATATTCAATATTCTGTTCCCTAATTCAATATTATGTAGCAAAAGAATATTCAATATTTTGTTCTTTATTCAATATGATGTAGTCTATTCAATATGCTGTACTCTAGTCAAAATTCTGTTCTCTTCAACAGTGTAGTCTACTTCATATAGTACCGTGGTCACCAACCTTTTCTGAGTCAAGATCACTTTGAATCAAAAATACATGCCGAGATCTACCGCTCTGATTTTTATTACCATGACTTCAACAATGTAAGAAACATGACCCAATTAAAAACAGCTCTGTAGCAATGAGGTTTGTGCAGTAAGCTACAGGCCCAATACATTGTCACCACATACTGGCTTTGCTTGAATTTACCTACCAATGCATTGCTGTTCGGGACATATAAAAAAATATATATATTTCAGAATTTGAGGTTCGGCTATATGATCACACCGGTAATAGATCCATTGTTGTATTACTTGTGAGGCACAGCTGAGTGAGCTACATTTAAATAATGAGCTGTTTATTTTACTGGGCTGATGGTGCCTGCATCTGTTGGTCAGTCTCAGCGGAGGGAGAGAACAGCAGACTGAGGGTCAGTCTCAGCAGAGGGAGAGAGCAGCAGACTGAGGGTCAGTCTCAGCAGAGGGAGAGAGCAGCAGACTGAGGGTCAGTCTCAGACAGTCTCAGCAGAGGGAGAGAGCAGCAGACTGAGGGTCAGTCTCAGCAGAGGGGAGAGAGCAGCAGACTGAGGGTCAGTCTCAGCGGAGGGAGAGAGCAGCAGACTGAGGGTCAGTCTCAGCAGAGGGAGAGAGCAGCAGACTGAGGGTCAGTCTCAGCAGAGGGAGAGAGCAGCAGACTGAGGGTCAGTCTCAGCAGAGGGAGAGAGCAGCAGACTGAGGGTCAGTCTCAGCAGAGGGAGAGAGCAGCAGACTGAGGGTCAGTCTCAGCAGAGGAGAGAGCAGCAGACTGAGGGTCAGTCTCAGCAGAGCAGCAGACTGAGGGTCAGTCTCAGCAGAGGAGAGAGCAGCAGACTGAGGGTCGGAGGGAGTCTCAGCAGAGGGAGAGAGCAGCAGACTGAGGGTCAGTCTCAGCAGAGGGAGAGAGCAGCAGACTGAGGGTCAGTCTCAGCAGAGGGAGAGAGCAGCAGACTGAGGGTCAGTCTCAGCAGAGGGAGAGAGCAGCAGACTGAGGGTCAGTCTCAGCGGAGAGAGAGAGCAGCAGAGTGAGGGTCAGTCTCAGCGGAGGGAGAGAGCAGCAGACTGAGGGTCAGTCTCAGCGGAGGGAGAGAGCAGCAGACTGAGGGTCAGTCTCAGCGGAGGGAGAGAGCAGCAGACTGAGGGTCAGTCTCAGCGGAGTGTGAGAGCAGCAGACTGAGGGTCAGTCTCAGCGGAGGGAGAGAGCAGCAGACTGAGGGTCAGTCTCAGCGGAGGGAGAGAGCAGCAGACTGATGGTCAGTCTCAGCGGAGGGAGAGAGCAGCAGACTGATGGTCAGTCTCAGCGGAGGGAGAGAGCAGCAGACTGAGGGTCAGTCTCAGCAGAGGGAGAGAGCAGCAGACTGAGGGTCAGTCTCAGCAGAGGGAGAGAGCAGCAGACTGAGGGTCAGTCTCAGCAGAGGGAGAGCGCAGCAGACTGAGGGTCAGTCTCAGCAGAGGGAGAGAGCAGCAGACTGAGGGTCAGTCTCAGCAGAGGGAGAGAGCAGCAGACTGAGGGTCAGTCTCAGCAGAGGGAGAGAGCAGCAGACTGAGGGTCAGTCTCAGCGGAGAGAGAGAGCAGCAGAGTGAGGGTCAGTCTCAGCAGAGGGAGAGAGCAGCAGACTGACACCGACGAAAAAGGGACACCGTCTTCCAGCTGACGGCTAAACTCGAGTCACAGTATTTCTGCCTCGTACAAATTCATGTTGTTAGTCCTATGAACAGAGAAAGTGAAATATTCCTTGATATTAAAAAAGACCCAAGCCACTAATTATAACAACAAACCAAGCCTACCTATACACTTTCCTCCTCATTCATTACTGCTGCACTGCTTGTTGTAGCGCTGAGGGGAAATAGGAAGAACTCGCATTTTATGGCTTATGTAAGTGTTGAATAATATAATATATGCCATTTAGCAGACGCTTTTACCCAAAGCGACTTACAGTCATGTGTGCATACATTCTACGTATGGGTGGTCCCGGGAATCGAACCCACTACCCTGGCGTTACAAGCGCCATGCTCTACCAACTGAGCTACAGAAGGACCACAGCATACAAAGTGTTGACAGTGCTGAGTAAGACCTTAAACATGAACTCAGTCATATATACAGCAGATCTCTGCTCTATTCCTTGACAGTCTCTCTCTAGTCATGGTTTTAAACGTTTTCAAATCTCACAGTATCCATTTTGCCCATAACTTTCTTTCATGCCTGCTACATTACTCCAAACATGGTCATCTGAGCATCTGATTGGCCAGCGGTGGCATAGTGCACTTGATTTCCTCTCCAGGGCAGCTGGGCAGGGCAGCTGAATGGGCTGCACCCACCACCATCTACCACCAACAGAGACTGATAGAAAAACTAGGAACACAAGGCTTTATCGTGGGGTTATTTACAGAAATGTTTGGCGATGGACTAGATGCCTGGGAGATGGACCGGTTGGTGACCACTGATATAGTATGTTGTTGGGTTATTTACAGAAATGTTTGTGACCACTGATATAGTATGTTGTTGGGACAGAAATGTTTGGCGATGGACTAGATGCCTGGGAGATGGACCGGTTGGTGACCACTGATATAGTATGTTGTTGGGTTATTTACAGAAATGTTTGATGGACTAGATGCCTGGGAGATGGACCGGTTGGTGACCACTGATATAGTATGTTGTTGGGTTATTTACAGAAATGTTTGGCGATGAACTAGATGCCTGGGGAGATGGACCGATATAGTATGTTGTTGACCACTGATATAGTATGTTGTTGGGTTATTTACAGAAATGTTTGGCGATGGACTAGAGATGCCTGGGAGATGGACCGGTTGGTGACCACTGATATAGTATGTTGTTGGGTTTGAGAGACGTGCTGTATATTTATAAATCCTGTTATTGTTGAACAGGCCTGGGATCAGTCCAAAGTAGAGCACCAAACTGGGTTACAGTCCAGTTACTGAGATGTTGAAACGCTGTTGTGCTGTTCCCCCTCCTGTCCTGTAGGGGCGCTACAGAACCACGCCAGGACCTATAACCTCCCCATCGACGAGCTCAACTTCCGTTTTAACGTGTTGCCGGTCTACCTAGACCAGGGGGCCGTGAGCGAGGCGCTGAAGACCCTACCGGCCGGGGGCGAGCTGGACATGGACTCTGAGGTAGCTACAGGGAGGGGAGAGGGACATATTTAGACAGGTTGCCCTGAGGGCAGGAAGGAGTTTACTGCATCCTGCCTCCAAAGCACAGTCTGACTCTGTAAAAACATGAAGGAGCTAAGCTACTCGCTGATAGAAATGACTCCAACACATGTTGACCTCTGTGGGATGTTGAGGTCATCAGTGAATTAGTCAACCTCGTCAGGTTCCTGAAGAGGTTTTAGAACCATATCTGGATCATTATTAGGACCCTGTGTTCTGGACAACCATGTCACATGACCTAGATTTGAACCTTTATTTAAAGCCTTGTCCAGAAATGAGAATTAGACCTAAAATGAAAACAACTGTCTGAAGATGGTGCTGGACGATGAAGCTTTAACTAAAAGTTGTGACATGATTGTCCAAAACCCAGGCCTCTAATCACAATATGACATTATGGTAACTACAGTAACACTCTGTCTCCATAGCTACCCACCATCAACGACGGCGTGCTGGTGCACGGGATGTTCATGGACGCCAGTCGCTGGGACGACGTCGACATGGTGATCGAGGATGCGTTGCCGCGGGTGATGAACACCATGCTTCCCGTGGTGCACTTCGAACCCCAGCAGAACTATGACCCTGATCCGTCTCTCTACCAGGCTCCGCTGTACAAGACCTCAGCTCGTGCTGGGACTTTGTCGACTACAGGTAAGGACACCTACCTAATATTCAGTTTCTCCCCCCTTTTCCCTCAGAACAGCCTCAATTCGTCAGGACATGGACTCTACAAGGTGTTGAAAGCGTTCCACAGGGAAGCTGGCCCATGTTGACTTCAATGCTTCCCACAGTTGTGTCAAGTTGGCTGGGTGTCCTTTGGGTGGTGCATCATTCTTGTTACACACAGGAAACTGTTGAGTGTGAAAAACCCAGCAGCGTTGCAGTTCTTGACGCAAACCAGTGAGCCTGACACCTACTACCATACCCCATTCAGGCACTTCAATCTGGTGTCTTCCATTCACCCTCTGAATATCACACATACACAATCCATGTCCCAATTGTCTCAATGGGCAAGACTAAAGATGTATGTGCTTTTGAATGGGGTATGGTAGTAGGTGCCAGGCACACTGGTTTGCGTCAAGAACTGCAACGCTGCTGGGTTTTTCACGCTCAACAGTTTCCCAAATTGAGGCTGTTCTGAGGGCAAAAGGGATGGGGGGATGCAACTCAATATTAGGAAGGTGTTCATAATATTTTGTACACTCAGTGTATAACCACTCTACACCTGGGGGTTTCAAACCTCTCCTCTGGGACTCACAGCCGTTCCATGGATTTGATCTATTGAACCAGCACACCTGATTCAACTAATCATCAAGCCCTTGACTAGGTGAATCAGGAGAGAGAGTTCAGAGCTACAACAACATGTCTGGAGGTCCTGAAGGAGAGGTTTGAGAACCACTGCACTACAGTCCTACCTAGAGCCCTTCCTCTTACTAAACTGTACCAAGCTCCACTGTATATGACCTCAGGACTCTGTCTACGACAGGTATACTATGTCCCTATACACACCCTACACCCCTACCTAGAGCCCTTCCTCTTACTAAACTGTACCAAGCTCCACTGTATATGACTGTATATGACCTCAGGACTCTGTCTACTCTGACAGGTATACTATGTCCCTATACACACCCTACACCCCTACCTAGAGCCCTTCCTCTTACTAAACTGTACCAAGCTCCACTGTATATGACTGTATATGACCTCAGGACTCTGTCTTCTGACAGGTATACTATGTCCCTATACACACCCTACACCCCTACCTAGAGCCCTGCTACAGTGGTTTTTTCCTGGCATTTTTTTGTTGCCTTACAACCTGGAACTAAAATATTTTTTTTTGGGGGGGGGTTGTATCATTTGATTTACACAACATGCCAACCACTGTGAAGATGCAAAATATTTTATATTGTGAAACAAACAAGAAATAAGACACAAAAAAAAACAGAAAACTTGAGCGTGCATAACTATTCACCCCCCACAATTACAGCTGACAGTCTCTTGGGGTTTGTCTCTATAAGTTTGGCACATCTAGCCACTGGGATTTCTGTCCATTCTTCAAGGCAAAACTGTTCCAGCTCCTTCAATTTGAATGGATTCCGCTGGTGTACAGCAATCTTGAAGTCATACCACAGATTCTCAATTGGATTGAGGTCTGGGCTTTGACTAGGCCATTCCAAGATATTTAAATGTTTCCCCTTAAACCACTCAAGTGTTGCTTTAGCAGTATGCTTAGGGTCATTGTCCTGCTGGAAGGTGAACCTCCGTCCCAGTAAGTAAGACTGAGACTCGTTTCCCTCAAGAATTTCCCTGTATTTAGCGCCATCCATCATTCCTTCAATTCTGACCAGCTTCCCAGTCCCTGCTGACGAAAAACAGGGATGGTGATGAGAGGTATTGGGTTTGCGCCAGACATAGCGTTTTCATTGATGGCCAAAAAGCTACATTTTAGTCTCATCTGACCAGAGTACCTTCTTCCATATGTTTGGGGAGTCTCCCACGAGCCTATTAGCGAACACCAAATGTGTTTGCTTATTTTCTTCTGGCCATTCTTCCGTAAAGCCCAGCTCTGTGGAGAGTACGGCTTAAAGTGGTCCTTTGGACAGATACTCCAATCTCCGCTGTGGAGCTTTGCAGCTCCTTCAGGGTTATCTTTGGTCTCTTTGTTGCCTCTCTGATTAATGCCCTCCTTGCCTGGGGAGAGCTCCTTGGTCTTCATGGTGCCACTTGCTTGGTGGTGTCCCTTGCTTAGCGGTGTTGCAGACTCTGGGGCCTTTCAGAACAGGTGTATATATACTGAGATCATGTGACAGATCATGTGTCATTTTTTTTTCATTTCACTTCACCAATGTGGACTATTTTGTGCATGTCCATTACATGAAGTCCAAATAAAGATACGTTTAAATTACAGGTTGAAATGCAACAAAATAGAAAAAAGGCCAAGGGGAATTAATACTTTTGCAAAGGCACTGTACCTACCCAAAGCCCTACTACGTACCCAGAGCCCTACTACCTACCCAGAGCCCTACTACCTACCCAGAGCATTACTACCTACCCAGAGCCCCTACCCAGAGCCCTACTACCTACCCAGAGCCCTACTACCTACCCAGAGCCCTACTACCTACCCAGAGCCCTACTACCTACCCAGAGCCCTACTACCTACCCAGAGCCCTACTACCTACCCAGAGCCCTACTACCTACCCAGAGCCCTACTACCTACCCAGAGCCCTACTACCTACCCAGAGCCCTACTACCTACCCAGAGCCCTACTACCTACCCAGAGCCCTACTACCTACCCAGAGCATTACTACCTACCCAGAGCCCTACTAGCCCAGAGCTACTACCTACCCAGAGCCCTACTACCTACCCAGAGCCTACTACCTACCCAGAGCATTACTACCTACCCAGAGCCTACTACCTACCCAGAGCATTACTACCTACCCAGAGCCCTACCTACCCAGAGCCCTACTACCTACCCAGAGCCCTACTACCTACCCAGACCTACCCAGAGCCCTACCCAGAGCCCTACTACCTACCCAGAGCATTACTACCTACCCAGAGCCCTACCTACCTACCCAGAGCATTACTACCTACCCAGAGCCCTACTACCTACCCAGAGCCCTACTACCTACCCAAAGCCCTACTACCTACCCAGACTAGACCTACCCAGATCCCTACTACCTACCTACCCAGAGCCCTACTACCTACCTAGCCAGAGCCCTACTACCTACCTAGCCAGAGCCCTACTTACTACCTACCTACCCAGAGCCTTACTACCTACCCAGAGCATTACTACCTACCCAGATCCCTACTACCTACCTACCTAGAACCCTATTACCTACCTAGCCAGAGCCCTACTACCTACCTAGCCAGAGCCCTACTTACTACCTACCTACCCAGAGCCCTACTTACTACCTACCTAGCCAGAGCCCTACTACCTACCTAGCCAGAGCCCTACTTACTACCTACCTACCCAGAGCCCTACTACCTACCTACCCAGAGCCCTACTACCTACCTAGCCAGAGCCCTACTACCTACCCAGCCAGAGCCCTACTACCTACCCAGAGCCCTACTACCTACCTAGATCCCTACTACCTACCCAGAGCCCTACAACCTACCTAGATCCTTACTACCTACCCAGAGCCCTACTACCTACCCAGAGCCCTACTACCTACCTACCCAGAGCCCAACTACCTACCTACCCAGAGCCCAACTACCTACCTACCCAGAGCCCTACAACCTACCTACACAGAGCCCTACAACCTACCTACACAGAGCCCTACTACCTACCTACCCAGAGCCCTACTACCTACTCAGAGCCCTACTACCTACCCAGAGCCCTACCACCTACCCAGAGCCCTACTACCTACCTAGAGCCCTACTACCTACCTGCCTACCTACCTAGAGCCCTACTACCTACCTAGAGCCCTATTACATACCCAGAGACCTACTATCTACCTACCTACCTACCTACCCAGAGCCCTACTAGCTACCTACCTACCCACCCAGAGCCCTACTACCTACCTACCTACCTAGAGCCCTACTACCTACCCAGAGCCCTACTACCTACCTACCCAGAGCCCTACTACCACCTACCTAGAGCCATACTACCTACCCAGAGCCCTACTACCTACCTACCTCCAGCCCTACTACCTACCCAGACCCCTACTACCAGAGCCCTACTACCAAGCCCTACTACCTACCCAGAGCCCTACCTACCAGCCCTACTACCTACCTACCCAGCCCTACTACCTACCCAGATCCCCTACTACCTACCCAGAGCCCTACTACCTACCCAGAGCCCTACCACCTACCCAGAGCCTACTACCTACCTACCTATCCAGATCCCTACCTATCCACCACCTACCTACCTAGAGCCCTACTACCTACCTACCTACCTACCTAGAGCCCTACTACCTACCTTCAGCCCTATTGCCTACCTACCTACCCAGAGTCCTACTACCTACCTACCCAAAGTCCTACTACCTACCTCCAGCCCTACTACCCACTTAGAGCCCTACTACCTACCTGTCTACTACCTAACTAGAGCCCTACTACCTACCCAAAGCCCTACTACCTACGCAGAGCCCTACTACCTACCCAGAGCCCTATGACCAACCTAGAGCCCTACTACCTACCCAGAGCCCTACTACCTACCCACCAAGAGCCCTGCTACCTACCCAGAGCACTACGACCTACCTAGAGCCCTACTACCTACCCAGAGCCCTACTACCTACCCAGAGCCCTACTACCTACCTATCCAGATCCCTACCACCTTCCCAACTAGAGCCCTACTACCTACCTGCCTACCTACCTAGAGCCCTACTACCTACCTAGAGCCCTAATACATACCCAGAGACCTACTACCTACCTACCTACCTACCTACCTACCTACCTACCTACCTACCTACCTAGAGCACTACTACCTACCTACCGACCCAGAGCCCTACTACCTAACTACCTACCCAGATCCCTACTACCTACCTACCTACCCAGAGCCCTACTACCTACCTACCTACCCAGAGCCCTACTACCTACCTACCTAGAGCCCTACTACCTACCCAGAGCCCTACTACCTACCTACCTACCCAGAGCCCTACTACCTACCTACCTAGAGCCATACTACCTACCCAGAGCCCTACTACCTACCTACCTCCAGCCCTACTACCTACCCAGATCCCTACTACCAACCTAGAGCCCTACTACCTACCTACCTAGATCCTACCTCTGCATCATGTCCAGATAGTGACAGACCTGTGTGTTCTCTGCATCATGTCCAGATAGTGACAGACCTGTGTGTTCTCTGCATCATGTCCAGATAGTGACAGACCTGTGTGTTCTCTGCATCATGTCCAGATAGTAACAGACCTGTGTGTTCTCTGCATCATGTCCAGATAGTAACAGACCTGTGTGTTCTCTGCATCATGCCCAGATAGTGACAGACCTGTGTGTTCTCTGCATCATGTCCAGATAGTAACAGACCTGTGTGTTCTCTGCATCAGGCCCAGATAGTGACAGACCTGTGTGTTCTCTCCCTCAGGCCCAGATAGTAACAGACCTGTGTGTTCTCTGCATCATGTCCAGATAGTAACAGACCTGTGTGTTCTCTCTCAGGCCCCTCAGGCCCAGATAGTGACAGACCTGTGTGTTCTCTGCATCATGTCCAGATAGTGACAGACCTGTGTGTTCTCTGCATCATGTCCAGATAGTGACAGACCTGTGTGTTCTCTGCATCATGTCCAGATAGTAACAGACCTGTGTGTTCTCTCCCTCAGGCCCAGATAGTAACAGACCTCAGGCCCAGATAGTAACAGACCTCTCCCTCAGGCCACTCTACTAACTTTGTGGTGACGGTGATGCTGCCGTCCAGCCTGCCTAGTGACTACTGGATCACCAAGGCCTCAGCCCTGCTCTGTCAGCTCAACGAGTAGTGACCCACACGCACACACACACACACACACACACACACACACACACACACACACACACACACACACACACACACACACACACACACACACACACACACACACACACACACACACACACACACACACACACACACACACACACACACACACAGCTGTACTTCTGCACCTTCATTACCAGCAGCAGTGATGAAGCCCATTCTCTATGGACTCTTGTTTTCTGGAAACCAGTGACTGTTTCTCACGTCTATATTGAGAAGTATTCTACTGTGTACTCTCTCTCCCTGCTCATCAGTTGTATTTGCACGGGGGCCCAAAATGGCATTTTTCTTTTATTTTCCGAGTTGCTTTGATTAAAATACCATGTAGCAGTGCTGTTGTCGTTTGTGCATTTTGCTGTGTGCCTGGGAGAAGAGCATGTCGCTACACCCGCAATAACAGCTGCTAAATAATGTGGATGTCACCAATCAGATTTGATTTGATGGGTTCAATTGTGTGTGGTGTGTTCAGTTCAGTCAATTTCTCTTCTCTTTCAGTGAACTGTAGCAACATATTAACACACCTGCTTCTGAAATGACCGCTCCCGACACGCCTTTACCCCCCCCCACACACACAGTCGACAGGAAGTGTAGACTGCAGTGCTTTCATAGTCACTCGTGTAGCCTGCAAATGTGAAAGGAGAGTAAGATTGTCAATATTCACCAGGAGCATCACGTAAAATGCATCTGATGCGTGGTCAGGCAAACTCTAATTCACATGTAAGAGATGGTACTTCAGTGTCCTGCGTTTCCCCCATTATAAATTAACCATGAGCCCCCTGTCCTTCTCAGCTGAAGGGACACCCGCGATAGAGAACCACCTCGAACAAAAAGCTGTCCACCTGCATTTAAAACCCACTGTTGACTTAATCTATTTACATTTTTCTCTGAGGAAAATCACCATATATATATATCCTCTGTTACTGAAAAGTTATTTAAACACAGTAACTCACCCATTGTGATGTCAACATTAGAATGCACACACAGGGATCTATATGGAACAAAAATCTAAACGCAACATGGAAACCGCCTGACCTCAACCCATTTGAGATGGTTTGGGATGAGTTGAAAAGCAGCCAACAAGTGCTCAGCATATGTGGGAACTCCTTCAAGACTGTTGGAAAAGCATTCCAGGTGAAGCTGATTGAGAGAATGCAAAACTGCCATCAAGGCAAAAGTTGGCTACTTTGAAGAATCTCAAATCAAATATATTTTGATTTGTTTAACACTTTTTTGGTTACTACATGATTCCATAGTTTTAATGTCTTCACTGTTATTCTACAATGTAGAAAATAGTAAAAATAATGAAAAACCCTTTGCCTGGTACTATATATGTTCATCACACCCTCAGGGAGCGAGGTGGAGGAGGAGAGCAAAAAGAGAGAATGGAGGGACAGAAATGGTGCAGAAGAGTCTCTCTGGTCTTCACTGTTTCCTCAGGGAGCGAGGTGGAGGAGGAGAGCAAAAAGAGAGAATGGAGGGACAGAAATGGTGCAGAAGAGTCTCTCTGGTCTTCACTGTTTCCTCAGGGAGCGAGGTGGAGGAGGAGAGCAAAAAGAGAGAGTGGAGGGACAGAAATGGTGCAGAGGAGTCTCTGGTCTTCACTGTTTCCTCAGGGAGCGAGGTGGAGGAGGAGAGCAAAAAGAGAGAATGGAGGGACAGAAATGGTGCAGAAGAGTCTCTGGTCTTCACTGTTTCCTCAGGGAGCGAGGTGGAGGAGGAGAGCAAAAAGAGAGAATGGAGGGACAGAAATGGTGCAGAGGAGTCTCTGGTCTTCACTGTTTCCTCAGGGAGCGAGGTGGAGGAGGAGAGCAAAAAGAGAGAATGGAGGGACAGAAATGGTGCAGAGGAGTCTCTCTGGTCTTCACTGTTTCCTGTCTTCGCCTGACCGTTTATCTAGATCAATGATCTGTGTGGATGCTATGACAGGCCGTTGCTGTCGAGGTGTCTGATACATGGCTGATTGTTACGTCCCCTATAGCGATGCTACGATGCTAACGGAGAAGGGGGAGGTTTATCTAGATCAATGATCTGTGTGGATGCTATGACAGGCCGTTGCTGTCGAGGTGTCTGATACATGGCTGATTGTAGGTCCCCTGTAGCGATGCTATGATGCTATGACAGGCCGTTGCTGTCGAGGTGTCTGATACATGGCTGATTGTAGGTCCCCTGTAGCGATGCTATGATGCTATGACAGGCCGTTGCTGTCGAGGTGTCTGATACAAGGCTGATTGTTAGGTCCCCTGTAGCGATGCTATGATGCTATGACAGGCCGTTGCTGTCGAGGTGTCTGATACATGGCTGATTGTTAGGTCCCCTGTAGCGATGCTATGATGCTATGACAGGCCGTTGCTGTCGAGGTGTCTGATACATGGCTGATTGTTAGGTCCCCTGTAGCGATGCTATGATGCTATGACAGGCCGTTGCTGTCGAGGTGTCTGATACATGGCTGATTGTAGGTCCCCTGTAGCGATGCTATGATGCTATGACAGGCCACTGCTGTTGAGGTGTCTGATACATGGCTGATTGTTAGGTCCCCTGTAGCGATGCTATGATGCTATGACAGGCCACTGCTGTCGAGGTGTCTGATACATGGCTGATTGTACGTCCCCTGTAGCGATGCTATGATGCTATGACAGGCCGTTGCTGTCGAGGTGTCTGATACATGGTTGATTGTATGTCCCCTGTAGCGATGCTACGATGCTATGACAGGCCGTTGCTGTCGAGGTGTCTGATACAAGGCTGATTGTATGTCCCCTGTATCGATGCTACGATGCTAACGGAGAAGGGGAAGATGACTGGACTCGTCATGTTGTATTAAGAGGCAGGCCGTCTACTCAACAGATATGGTGGTAGGGAGTCAAGTGAAGACATCATTAATAAATGAATAGATGCGATGTACAGTTGAAGTCGGAAGTTTACATCCACTTAGGTTGGAGTCATTAAAACTCGTTTTTCAACCACTCCACACATTTCTTGTTAACAAACTATAGTTTTGGCAAGTCGCTTAGGACATCTACTTTGAATGACACAAGTCATTTTTCCAACAATTGTTTACAGATTTGTTTTACTTATTATTCACTGTATCACAATTCCAGTGGGTCAGAAGTTTACATACACTAAGTTGACTGTGCCTTTAAACAGCTTGGAAAATTCACGAAAATGATGTCATGGCTTTAGAAGCAAATTGACAACATTTGAGTTAATTGGAGGTGTACCTCTAGATGTATTTCAAGGCTTACCTTCAAACTCAGTGCCTCTTTGCTTGACATCATGGGACAATCAAAAGAAATTAGCCAAGACCTCAGAAACAAAATTGTAGACTTCCACAAGTCTGGTCCATCCTTGGGAGCAATTTCCAAATGCCTGAAGGTACAACGTTCATCTGTACAAACAATAGTATGCAAGTATAAACACCATGGGACCACCCAGCTGTCATACTGCTCAGGAACGAGATGCATTCTGTCTCCTAGAGATGAACGTACTTTGGTGCGAAAAGTGCAAATCAATCCCAGAACAACAGCAAAGGACCTTGTGAAGATGCTGGAGGAAAGATATACAAAAGTATCTATATCCACAGTTAAATGAGTCCTATGTCGACATAACCTGAAAGGCCACTCAGCAAGGAAGAAGCCACTGCTTCAAACCTGCCATAAAAAAAGCCAGACTACGGTTTGCAACTGCACATGGGGACAAAGATCGTACTTTCTGGAGAAATGTCTGATGAAACAAAAATAGAACTGTTTGGCGGAAAAAGGGGGAGGCTTGCAAGCTGAAGAACACCATCCCAACCGTGAAGCACGGGGGTGACAGCATCATGTTGTGGGGGTGCTTTGCTGCAAGAGGGACTGGTGCACTTCACAAAATAGATGGCGTCATGAGGAGGAAAATTATATGGATAGTTTGAAGCAACATCTCAGGACATCAGTCAGGAAGTTAAAGCTTAGTTTCAAATGGGTCTTCCAAATGGACAATGACCCCAAGCATACTTCCAAAGTTGTGGAAGGCCTAAGGACAATAAAGTCAAGGTATTGGAGTGGCCATCACAAATCCCTGACCTCAATCCTATAGAAAATGTGTGGACAGAAGTGATAAAGAGTGTGCGAGAAAGGAGGCCTACAAACCTTACTCAGTTACACCAGCTCTGCCAGGAGGAATGGGCCAAAATTCACCTAACTTATTGTGGGAAGTTTGTGGAAGGCTACCTGAAACGTTTGACCCAAGTTAAACAATTTAAAGCCAATGCTACCAAATACAAATTTTGTGTATGTAAAATTCTGGCCCACTGGGAATGTGATGAAAGAAATTAAAGCTGAAATAAATCCTTCTCGCTACTATTATTCTGACATTTCCCATTCTTAAAATAAAGTGGTGATCCTAACAGACCTAAGACAGGGAATTTTACTAGGATTATATGGTCAGGAAAAACTGAGTTGAAATATATTTGTCTCAGGTGTATGTAAACTTCAACTCCATGATAAATAGTGTTACTGGCAGACTCTGCTGCCTGGAGCGAAACACAGCGGATATTCCAATGTGTTCAAAACCTTTTGAGCGTTTCGAGTCCCTGTCATTTGAAAACAAACAAAAATGTAAAGCCGTTTTAGAAATGCGCTGACATTGAATTGAGACGGTCCAGTCGGTTGTTTACAGGGATCAGAGAGTGCATCTAAAAGCTGAGGTGTGGATGGGGGAAATGGCTTTCTGTGTGTGTCCATGAATCCATTACCATAGACATCTGGACACAGAAAACCACACGTGTGTGCACAAACACAAACACTGGGAGAAACACACACCACAATCTCTCTCACAGGCAAGCACACATCGCAAGCACACAGCACAGCAGGATCTGTTGCGATTTTCAAAGCCTCTGTCACAGATCTTAGCTTAGTATTGCTGCAGCAACAGAGTCCCAGAAGACCCAGTAGGAAGAATATGTAAAGAGGAGAAACAGAACAGACCTGCTGGAATAAGAGGATTTCCAGGTGTGCGGACGGACGGACGGACGGACGGACGGACACACACACACACACACACACACACACACACACACACACACACACACACACACACACACACACACACACACACACACACACACACACACACACACACACACACACACACACACACACACACACACACACACACACATACACAATAAAGCAGTGTGCCTGAAGAGTAAACAGAGCGAAACCACCTGTGATGCCTTGAAGGTGTATTGAAAGATTGTCCCTCAGACTGCTAAGTGATTCAGCTCCCCAGACAGTGTTTGTCAAGCAGGATCTAAAACCATTCAGATGAAATACACACTCCATACACCCTCACTACACCCTCACTACACCCTCCATACACCCTCACTACACCCTCACTACACCCTCCATACACCCTCCATACACCCTCACTACACCCTCACTACACCCTCAATACACCCTCCATACACCCTCCATACACCCTCACTACACCCTCACTACACCCTCCATACACCCTCACTACACCCTCACTACACCCTCACTACACCCTCACTACACCCTCCATACACCCTCCATACACCCTCACTACCTCCACGAAGACCATTTGCACCAGGGCCATGAGTTGATGACGTCCTCGTCACATCCCCCCTGGAACCTGACAGCACAGACAGACAGAGACGGATCGAGGGCCATAACGTAGCGTTGGATGTTTTTCCCAGGTTAGGTTCAGGGAAAACTCTGGGCCCTAGTTCCAGGTAGTGAATTGATATTATATCCCCGTAAAGTGCCACCGCAACAGAGCCAGATTCTGGATGAACTGTGTTAGAACTATAGGGACGAGGGTTTTAACTGGGCCCTGAATGATTGATATTATATCCCCGTAAAGTGCCACCGCAACAGAGCCAGATTCTGGATGAACTGTGTTAGAACTATAGGGACGAGGGTTTTAACTGGGCCCTGAATGATTTAACCCTTTTGGACTGAACTTCTCTTTATTGTTGTATAATAATATACACTGGTAATGCATGTACATGTTTCTAAGGAGACATTACACACACAGAGGCATAGACACACCCATAAACAAGATATTACCACACTCGTGACAATTGTGACAAATGGCTGACACCCAACTACTGGCATCAGAGTGACTTAAGATTATTATTTTTTTAAATGTGATTAATCATATTGTGAAATATAGGTACGAAACTCAAAACTTGTTCCATTTTAGTTAGATATCATTTTCAAAAACATTTGTGATATTCTTTAGCCATTTTGTGCAAAAACACTCACCACACATCAGTTAACACAGTGGAGAGGACAACGCATGGTATGTCCAATACGAGGCATGACCGTGATTACACACACAGGGAGGGAATGTGGAACATGATAGACTATTGGCCAGATAAGGACATGTGACATCCACATCTGGTCAGTAGGGTTGTGACATCCAACGGTTCAGGAACCTTGTTCCAACAGGACAGGGGTACAACAGCATTCCTTTAGGTGACACAGGTAAGTCATGTGTGTCTGTTACGTAACGTGACATGTGGATGAATAAAGTTGAATTTGAATGACCTCTGACGACAGCGGAGTGGTCTTCCCATTAGGGCTTTCCTTGTCTTTGATTGGCTCAGAGCCCATATCCAAAATGTCTCAGAGTACAAGTGCTGATCTAGGCTCAGTTTGGCTTTTTAGTTCATCATGAATAAGGTTGCATGGACAGATCCTAGATTAGCACTCCTACTCTGAGGCGTTTTGTGGATACCGGCCCCTGATCTTACAAGATCACATCCTGTTTCTCTACAGGGTATTGTGAAACCAAACAGAGCAGTGGTCAGGATGGTGGATCAGGCGACGTCTCTGACCCCACAAACCTGTGGACCTCCAGCCCCAGTCTATGAGTTATTTTTCTCTCACTTGCTCTTCTTCTCCTCCTCTTCCTCCTCCAATGTCTTGTTTTAATGACCTCCTTTCTCATGTCCGAATCAGCCCAGTCTGAGTTCTGTCAGCGTCATGAAAACAATTGAACAATAGACCGTTGTAATTCAATGATTGATGTCACCTGTTTAACGATAAGAGGATCGCAGTAGTGAGAGTTAGTTTACTGTAGTTGTGTTGACACGGCGACGAGGTGACACACACATTGTGGTATACATCAGTGGGTTTTCTGTCAATAATACCCCCAGTCACCCGGGTTTCATGTCTCAATAATACCCCCAGTCACCCGGGTTTCATGTCTCAATAATACCCCCAGTCACCCGGGTTTCATGTCTCAATAATACCCCCAGTCATCTGGGTTTCATGTCTCAATAATACCCCCAGTCACCCGGGTTTCATGTCTCAATAATACCCCCAGTCATCCGGGTTTCATGTCCTTTTGCTTAACGATAGATGAGGAAAGACTGTTTCATTTCACACAGTATGAGAGAACACAACACTAAAACAACCTGGACTACGAAAGGTCTGTATCCGCCGTAGGAAAACACACAGGGCTTCTTAGGAAAATATATTTTTAAAATACCTTTTTTTTAAGTGTCACTTTATCCCTTAAGCTTGTTTTTTTTTGTGTGTTGAGTTTTACTTGAAAAAACATCCATGAAGATTTAGATTTACCCTGGTATTGATGACAACGAGCTACAAATCTAACGGGTAACATACTGCTTCAGAAATATAACGCTCACCTGCTGAAGGAAAGTGGCTCAGGTAGCAAAGAGTATCATATTCTACACAGATAACATATAGCTGTGCCACTAGAGAGAGAGAGAGGTTGTAGAGGAGATCCAGAGAGTTAATGGGTCCATCGATTCTCCTCTCTGATCTGCAGTGACGGTAGGCAGTTCTAGCTAGATACAGTTTAATAAGGTTTCTGGGGAGGAGAAGCGGAGCTGTAATGGAATCACAGTGAAATGTAACCTGAACAACTGTTACTTCTTACACGGTGCATTCCATAAGTATTCAGACCCCTGGACTTTTTACACATGTTGCTACGTTACAGCCTTATTCTGAAATTCATTTAAGTAAAACATTTTCCTCATTAATCAACACACAACACCCCATAATGACAAAACAAAAACAGTTTTTTTCTATTTTTTTTGCAAATGAAATGCCTTATTTACATAAGCATTCAGACCCTTTTCTATGAGACTTGAAATTGAGCTCAGGTGCTTCCTGTTTCCAATGACCATCATTGAAACGTTTCTACAAATTGATTGGAGTCCACCTGTGGTAAATTCAATTGATTGGACATGATTTGGAAAGGCACACACCTGTCTATATAAGGTCCCACAGTTTACAGTGCATGTCAGAGCAAAAACCAAACCATGAGGTGGAAGGAATTGTCCGTAAAGCTCAGAGACAGGATTGTGTCGAGGCACAGATCTGGGAAAGTGTACAAAAACATTTCTGCAGCATTGAAGTTCCCCATGAACACAGTGACCTCCATCATTCTGAAATGGAAGAAGTGTGGAACTACCTAGATGTTTCCTAGAGCTGGCTGCAAACTGAGCAATCTGGGGGAGAAGGGCCTTGGTCAGTGAGGTGACTAGGAACCCGATGGTCACTCTAACTGAGCTCTAGAGTTCCTCTGTGGAGATGGGAGAACCTTCCAGTAGGACAACCATCTCTGCAGCACTCCACCAATCAGGACTTTATGGTGGAGTGGCCAGACAGAAGCCACTCCTCAGTAAAAGGCACATGACAGCCTGCTTGGGGTTTGCCAAAAGGCACCTAAAGACTCTCAAAACAAGATTATCTGGTCTGATGAAACAAAAATGTCAGGATCAAGGGAAAGATGAACAGCGCAAAGTATAGAGAGAGATCCTTGATGAAAACCTGCTCCAGAGTTCTCAGGACCTCAGGTTCACCTTTCAACAGGACAACGACCCTACGGACAAAGTCAAGACGACACAGGAGTGGCCTAGCCAGAGCTAGACTACAACCCGATCAAACATCATAGCTGTGCAGCGGCGCTCGCCATCCAATCTGACAGAGCTTGAGAGGATCTGCAGAGAAGAACGGGAGAAACTCCACAAATACAGGTGTACCAAGCTTGCAGCGACATACCCAGGAAGACTGGAGGCTGTAATCACTGTCAAAGGTGCTTCAACAAAGTACTGAGTAAAGGGTTTGAATACTTAAGTAAATCTGATATCCGTTTTATTTTATTTCTAAAAAACTGTTTTTGCTTTGTCATTATGGGGTATTGTGTGTAGATTGATGAGGGGAAAAAAACATTGAATCAATTTTAGAATAAAGTTGTAACGTAACAAAATGTGGAAAAATTCAGCTACGGAAGCCATGTTGACAGTACTGTTACTGAACGAGTGGTTAGCATCGACTAGAGCTACAGTAGCCATGTTGACAGTACTGTTACTGAACGAGTGGTAAGCATCGACTAGAGCTACGGAAGCCATGTTGACAGTACTGTTACTGAACGAGTGGTAAGCATCGACTAGAGCTACAGTAGCCATGTTGACAGTACTGTTACTGAACGAGTGGTTAGCATCGACTAGAGCTACAGTAGCCATGTTGACAGTACTGTTACTGAACGAGTGGTAAGCATCGACTAGAGCTACAGTAGCCATGTTGACAGTACTGTTACTGAACTAGAGTGGTGAAGCCATTGACAGTACTGTTAGCTACTGAAGCCATGTTGACAGTACTGTTACTGAACGAGTGGTAAGCATCGACTAGAGCTACAGTAGCCATGTTGACAGTACTGTTACTGAACGAGTGGTAAGCATCGACTAGAGCTACAGTAGCCATGTTGACAGTACTGTTACTGAACGAGTGGTAAGCATCGACTAGAGCTACAGTAGCCATGTTGACAGTACTGTTACTGAACGAGTGGTAAGCATCGACTAGAGCTACTGAAGCCATGTTGACAGTACCGTTACTGAACGAGTGGTAAGCATCGACTAGAGCTACAGTAGCCATGTTGACAGTACCGTTACTGAACGAGTGGAGTGACTAGAGCTACAGTAGCCATGTTGACAGTACCGTTACTGAAGAGCTACAGTAGCCATGTTGACAGTACTGTTACTGAACG
The DNA here is from genome assembly GCF_021184085.1 of Oncorhynchus gorbuscha. Lineage (NCBI taxonomy): Eukaryota > Metazoa > Chordata > Actinopteri > Salmoniformes > Salmonidae > Oncorhynchus > Oncorhynchus gorbuscha. The sequence goes on along the minus strand of NW_025745866.1, from coordinate 234,117 downwards.
AGTGGTAAGCATCGACTAGAGCTACAGTAGCCATGTTGACAGTACTGTTACTGAACGAGTGGTAAGCATCGACTAGAGCTACAGTAGCCATGTTGACAGTACTGTTACTGAACGAGTGGTAAGCATCGACTAGAGCTACAGTAGCCATGTTGACAGTACTGTTACTGAACGAGTGGTAAGCATCGACTAGAGCTACAGTAGCCATGTTGACAGTACTGTTACTGAACGAGTGGTAAGCATCGACTAGAGCTACAGTAGCCATGTTGACAGTACTGTTACTGAACGAGTGGTAAGCATCGACTAGAGCTACAGTAGCCATGTTGACAGTACTGTTACTGAACGAGTGGTAAGCATCGACTAGAGCTACAGTAGCCATGTTGACAGTACTGTTACTGAACGAGTGGTAAGCATCGACTAGAGCTACAGTAGCCATGTTGACAGTACTGTTACTGAACGAGTGGTAAGCATCGACTAGAGCTACAGTAGCCATGTTGACAGTACTGTTACTGAACAGTGGTAAGCATCGACTAGAGCTACAGTAGCCATGTTGACAGTACTGTTACTGAACGAGTGGTAAGCATCGACTAGAGCTACAGTAGCCATGTTGACAGTACTGTTACTGAACGAGTGGTAAGCATCGACTAGAGCTACAGTAGCCATGTTGACAGTACTGTTACTGAACAGTGGTAAGCATCGACTAGAGCTACAGTAGCCATGTTGACAGTACTGTTACTGAACGAGTGGTAAGCATCGACTAGAGCTACAGTAGCCATGTTGACAGTACTGTTACTGAACGAGTGGTAAGCATCGACTAGAGCTACAGTAGCCATGTTGACAGTACTGTTACTGAACGAGTGGTAAGCATCGACTAGAGCTACAGTAGCCATGTTGACAGTACTGTTACTGAACGAGTGGTAAGCATCGACTAGAGCTACAGTAGCCATGTTGACAGTACTGTTACTGAACGAGTGGTAAGCATCGACTAGAGCTACAGTAGCCATGTTGACAGTACTGTTACTGAACGAGTGGTAAGCATCGACTAGAGCTACAGTAGCCATGTTGACAGTACTGTTACTGAACGAGTGGTAAGCATCGACTAGAGCTACAGTAGCCATGTTGACAGTACTGTTACTGAACGAGTGGTAAGCATCGACTAGAGCTACAGTAGCCATGTTGACAGTACTGTTACTGAACGAGTGGTAAGCATCGACTAGAGCTACAGTAGCCATGTTGACAGTACTGTTACTGAACGAGTGGTAAGCATCGACTAGAGCTACAGTAGCCATGTTGACAGTACTGTTACTGAACGAGTGGTAAGCATCGACTAGAGCTACAGTAGCCATGTTGACAGTACTGTTACTGAACGAGTGGTAAGCATCGACTAGAGCTACAGTAGCCATGTTGACAGTACTGTTACTGAACGAGTGGTAAGCATCGACTAGAGCTACAGTAGCCATGTTGACAGTACTGTTACTGAACGAGTGGTAAGCATCGACTAGAGCTACAGTAGCCATGTTGACAGTACTGTTACTGAACGAGTGGTAAGCATCGACTAGAGCTACAGTAGCCATGTTGACAGTACTGTTACTGAACGAGTGGTAAGCATCGACTAGAGCTACAGTAGCCATGTTGACAGTACTGTTACTGAACGAGTGGTAAGCATCGACTAGAGCTACAGTAGCCATGTTGACAGTACTGTTACTGAACGAGTGGTAAGCATCGACTAGAGCTACAGTAGCCATGTTGACAGTACTGTTACTGAACGAGTGGTAAGCATCGACTAGAGCTACAGTAGCCATGTTGACAGTACTGTTACTGAACAGTAGCCATGTTGACAGTAAGTTACATCGACTAGAGCTACAGTAGCCATGTTGACAGTACTGTTACTGAACGAGTGGTAAGCATCGACTAGAGCTACAGTAGCCATGTTGACAGTACTGTTACTGAACGAGTGGTAAGCATCGACTAGAGCTACAGTAGCCATGTTGACAGTACTGTTACTGAACGAGTGGTAAGCATCGACTAGAGCTACAGTAGCCATGTTGACAGTACTGTTACTGAACGAGTGGTAAGCATCGACTAGAGCTACAGTAGCCATGTTGACAGTACTGTTACTGAAGTGGTAAGCATCGACTAGAGCTACAGTAGCCATGTTGACAGTACTGTTACTGAACGAGTGGTAAGCATCGACTAGAGCTACAGTAGCCATGTTGACAGTACTGTTACTGAACGAGTGGTAAGCATCGACTAGAGCTACAGTAGCCATGTTGACAGTACTGTTACTGAACGAGTGGTAAGCATCGACTAGAGCTACAGTAGCCATGTTGACAGTACTGTTACTGAACGAGTGGTAAGCATCGACTAGAGCTACAGTAGCCATGTTGACAGTACTGTTACTGAACGAGTGGTAAGCATCGACTAGAGCTACAGTAGCCATGTTGACAGTACTGTTACTGAACGAGTGGTAGCATCGACTAGAGCTACAGTAGCCATGTTGACAGTACTGTTACTGAACGAGTGGTAAGCATCGACTAGAGCTACAGTAGCCATGTTGACAGTACTGTTACTGAACGAGTGGTAAGCATCGACTAGAGCTACAGTAGCCATGTTGACAGTACTGTTACTGAACGAGTGGTAAGCATCGACTAGAGCTACAGTAGCCATGTTGACAGTACTGTTACTGAACGAGTGGTAAGCATCGACTAGAGCTACAGTAGCCATGTTGACAGTACTGTTACTGAACGAGTGGTAAGCATCGACTAGAGCTACAGTAGCCATGTTGACAGTACTGTTACTGAACGAGTGGTAAGCATCGACTAGAGCTACAGTAGCCATGTTGACAGTACTGTTACTGAACGAGTGGTAAGCATCGACTAGAGCTACAGTAGCCATGTTGACAGTACTGTTACTGAACGAGTGGTAAGCATCGACTAGAGCTACAGTAGCCATGTTGACAGTACTGTTACTGAACGAGTGGTAAGCATCGACTAGAGCTACAGTAGCCATGTTGACAGTACTGTTACTGACAGTGGTAGCATCGACTAGAGCTACAGTAGCCATGTTGACAGTACTGTTACTGAACGAGTGGTAAGCATCGACTAGAGCTACAGTAGCCATGTTGACAGTACTGTTACTGAACGAGTGGTAAGCATCGACTAGAGCTACAGTAGCCATGTTGACAGTACTGTTACTGAACGAGTGGTAAGCATCGACTAGAGCTACAGTAGCCATGTTGACAGTACTGTTACTGAACTAGAGCTACAGTGGTAAGCATCGACTAGAGCTACAGTAGCCATGTTGACAGTACTGTTACTGAACGAGTGGTAAGCATCGACTAGAGCTACAGTAGCCATGTTGACAGTACTGTTACTGAACGAGTGGTAAGCATCGACTAGAGCTACAGTAGCCATGTTGACAGTACTGTTACTGAACGAGTGGTAAGCATCGACTAGAGCTACAGTAGCCATGTTGACAGTACTGTTACTGAACGAGTGGTAAGCATCGACTAGAGCTACAGTAGCCATGTTTGCGACTAGAGCTACAGTAGCCATGTTGACTGAACAGTGGTAAGCATCGACTAGAGCTACAGTAGCCATGTTGACAGTACTGTTACTGAACGAGTGGTAAGCATCGACTAGAGCTACAGTAGCCATGTTGACAGTACTGTTACTGAACGAGTGGTAAGCATCGACTAGAGCTACAGTAGCCATGTTGACAGTACTGTTACTGAACGAGTGGTAAGCATCGACTAGAGCTACAGTAGCCATGTTGACAGTACTGTTACTGAACGAGTGGTAAGCATCGACTAGAGCTACAGTAGCCATGTTGACAGTACTGTTACTGAACGAGTGGTAAGCATCGACTAGAGCTACAGTAGCCATGTTGACAGTACTGTTACTGAACGAGTGGTAAGCATCGACTAGAGCTACAGTAGCCATGTTGACAGTACTGTTACTGAACGAGTGGTAAGCATCGACTAGAGCTACAGTAGCCATGTTGACAGTACTGTTACTGAACGAGTGGTAAGCATCGACTAGAGCTACAGTAGCCATGTTGACAGTACTGTTACTGAACGAGTGGTAAGCATCGACTAGAGCTACAGTAGCCATGTTGACAGTACTGTTACTGAACGAGTGGTAAGCATCGACTAGAGCTACAGTAGCCATGTTGACAGTACTGTTACTGAACGAGTGGTAAGCATCGACTAGAGCTACAGTAGCCATGTTGACAGTACTGTTACTGAACGAGTGGTAAGCATCGACTAGAGCTACAGTAGCCATGTTGACAGTACTGTTACTGAACAGTGGTAAGCATCGACTAGAGCTACAGTAGCCATGTTGACAGTACTGTTACTGAACGAGTGGTAAGCATCGACTAGACTACTACAGTAGCCATGTTGACAGTACTGTTACTGAACGAGTGGTAAGCATCGACTAGAGCTACAGTAGCCATGTTGACAGTACTGTTACTGAACGAGTGGTTAGCATCGACTAGAGCTACAGTAGCCATGTTGACAGTACTGTTACTGAACGAGTGGTAAGCATCGACTAGAGCTACAGTAGCCATGTTGACAGTACTGTTACTGAACGAGTGGTAAGCATCGTAGAGCTACAGTAGCCATGTTGACAGTACTGTTACTAGAGCTCGACTAGAGCTACAGTAGCCATGTTGACAGTACTGTTACTGAACGAGTGGTAAGCATCGACTAGAGCTACAGTAGCCATGTTGACAGTACTGTTACTGAACGAGTGGTAAGCATCGACTAGAGCTACAGTAGCCATGTTGACAGTACTGTTACTGAACGAGTGGTAAGCATCGACTAGAGCTACAGTAGCCATGTTGACAGTACTGTTACTGAACGAGTGGTAAGCATCGACTAGAGCTACAGTAGCCATGTTGACAGTACTGTTACTGAACGAGTGGTAAGCATCGACTAGAGCTACAGTAGCCATGTTGACAGTACTGTTACTGAACGAGTGGTAAGCATCGACTAGAGCTACAGTAGCCATGTTGACAGTACTGTTACTGAACGAGTGGTAAGCATCGACTAGAGCTACAGTAGCCATGTTGACAGTACTGTTACTGAACGAGTGGTAAGCATCGACTAGAGCTACAGTAGCCATGTTGACAGTACTGTTACTGAACGAGTGGTAAGCATCGACTAGAGCTACAGTAGCCATGTTGACAGTACTGTTACTGAACGAGTGGTAAGCATCGACTAGAGCTACAGTAGCCATGTTGACAGTACTGTTACTGAACGAGTGGTAAGCATCGACTAGAGCTACAGTAGCCATGTTGACAGTACTGTTACTGAACGAGTGGTAAGCATCGACTAGAGCTACAGTAGCCATGTTGACAGTACTGTTACTGAACGAGTGGTAAGCATAGAGCTACAGAGCCATGTTGACAGTAGCCATGTTGACTAGAGTACTGTTACTGTTACGAGTGGTAAGCATCGACTAGAGCTACAGTAGCCATGTTGACAGTACTGTTACTGAACGAGTGGTAAGCATCGACTAGAGCTACAGTAGCCATGTTGACAGTACTGTTACTGAACGAGTGGTAAGCATCGACTAGAGCTACAGTAGCCATGTTGACAGTACTGTTACTGAACGAGTGGTAAGCATCGACTAGAGCTACAGTAGCCATGTTGACAGTACTGTTACTGAACGAGTGGTAAGCATCGACTAGAGCTACAGTAGCCATGTTGACAGTACTGTTAGAGCTACAGTAGCCATGTTGACAGTACTGTTACTGCGAGTGGTAAGCATCGACTAGAGCTACAGTAGCCATGTTGACAGTACTGTTACTGAACGAGTGGTAAGCATCGACTAGAGCTACAGTAGCCATGTTGACAGTACTGTTACTGAACGAGT
>NW_025745866.1:210741-220741 GCF_021184085.1 Oncorhynchus gorbuscha | reverse complement strand
CCATCGCACCTCTGTGTGATAAGGCAAATCACCATGCTCCGTTTCTAACTCCGTCAGAAATGCCTTGAACTGGCGGTGATTCAAACCTTTGGCTCTGATAAAGTTAACTGTGCGCGTGATGATGCTCATTACATGCTCCATTTTCAAGGCTTTACCGCACAACGCTTCCTGGTGTATGATACAATGATAAGCTGTCAGCTCACCTGTCGCGTTTTCCTCTTGCATCTTTTCCCGTATCTTCGCCACCATTCCGCTCCTGTGTCCACACATCGCAGGTGCTCCTCGGTTGTCAAACCCACAAGTTTTTCCCAAGGCAGCTCCATCTCATTTACACATCTTGACACCTCTTCATACAAATCATGCCCCGTAGTTGTGCCATGCATAGGACGTAAAGCCAAAAACTCCTCTGTCACGCTTAGGCTGGAGTCCACTCCGCGGATGAAAATTGACAACTGGGCAATGTCAGAAATGTCGGTGCTCTCATCCACAGCCAAGGAATATGCAATGAAATCTTTTCCCTTTTTCACAAGCTGCTCTTTTAGATTGATGGACAACTGGTCTACTCTCTCGGCAATGGTGTTTCTGCTCAGACTCACATTTAAAAAGAGTTGCCTTTTTTCTGGGCAAACAGTCACAAACTTTAATCATGCAGTTTTTGATGAAATCCCCCTCCGTAAATGGCCGGGCTGATTTAGCGATCTCTTCTGCCAAAATAAAACTGGCCTTGACAGCAGCCTGGCCTTGTGATTTGGCTTTTTTGAACAGAGCCTGTCGAGATTTGAGGCCTCGTTTTAATTCCTCTGCCTTTTGTAGCCTTTGTTCCATGTCCATATTCTTGTTTTTGTCCGCGTGTTTCGTTTCATAATGTCGTCTCAGATTATACTCTTTCAGTACCGCCACACTTTCTCCACACAGAAGACACACAGGTTTTCCAGCTACCTCCGTGAACAAATACTCCGACTCCCACCTTGTTTGAAACCCCGGTTCTCAGTGTCCACCTTCCGTTTTGCCATTTTTGATGGGTATCTGAAAGTTAATTTTACTGTGATGCTGACAACTGCTGTGCCAATAAATATTGAAATGAAGCAGCCTACTGCTCGGTGCGATCACCGTTGCATTGTGGGAAATGTAGTATTGGTGCGTGAAAAGATCTAGGCTGCCGGCTTGCTGCGGTCTGCGGGCCGGTTCTAATAATAAATCAAGATCATCCCAGGGGCCGAAAAACCTTCTCGCGGGCCGGATGTGGCCTGGGCGGGCCTTGACTCTGACATATGTGTACTACAGGATCAGAGTTGGTGAAGTCACACGAATGACAAACAAACTGAGCTTGAACTGCTCCACGACTTCTACAACTCCTCAACTCAATCACAACCAGAGGCAAGGACCACGAAGACTATTGCAATGTATTTTTCCGCGGCAGACATGAACCGGAACTAGACTACGACTGAAGGCGTCAGTTAAAGAGGATGTGACACAAAGAGGTTAGCGGGAAATGTAACCATGGTTACCTACCCATTTAGGCATCTTTACCCCGTGAGGGTCGTGATGGTGGAACTGTAGAACGAGAACCGTGACGACGAGAGAGAGACCCACGATCATCATGGCGAATGAAAAATACTGGCCTGCAACAACAGACATTTAGATTATAGATATCAGAAATCATTGTAGTGGGCTGGAACACATAGAAATATAAATAATAGAATACTAGAAAGTACTGGGCAGAAACAGAGATATAGATTATAGAATACTGGGCAAGAACATAGAGATATAGAACACTGGAATGTACTGGGCAGAAACAGAGATCTAGATTATAGAATACTGGGCAGGAACATAGAGATATAGAACATTGGAATGTACTGGGCAGAAACAGAGATATAGATTATAGAATACTGGGCAGGAACATAGAGATATAGAACACTGGAATGTACTGGGCAGTAACAGAGATCTAGATTATAGAATACTGGGCAGGAACATAGAGATATAGAACACTGGAATGTACTGGGCAGAATCAGAGATCTAGATTATAGAATACTGGGCAGGAACATAGAGATATAGAACACTGGAATGTACTGGGCAGAAACAGAGATCTAGATTATAGAATACTGGGCAGGAACATAGAGATATAGAACACTGGAATGTACTGGGCAGAAACAGAGATCTAGATTATAGAATACTGGGCAGGAACATAGAGATATAGAACACTGGAATGTACTGGGCAGAAACAGAGATCTAGCCTGTTGGGGAAACCCGTTCCCTACATAAATTGCCTAATATGTAATTATCAAAAATATTTAACTTCAATTAAATCAGAAATGCAGCACACCAAAGGAAAGCTAAATCTTGCTAATCCAGTCACCATGTCAGATGTTAAAAAAATTCCAGCCAATCTGCTTATTGATCAGTAGACAACACATTGGGTAAGTTACAGCAAAGTACATTTTTCACAAAAGTCAAAAATTGCACTAAAATTCATCAATTACCTTTGAATATCTTCTTCTTTTGGCAACAGTAAAGGTCACCAGGAAACAATAAAGGGTTGTTTTGTTCATATAATCCATTTCTATAGCCTAAGGTGAAACATTTTGGAAATCTTCATTTTTTTCTTCAATTTTCCAAAATATATGTTTCTGGGTATGTGTGAATATTTTTTTTAAATTTTGTATATAGTTATTTTCAGTAATGTACCCATGTACCAAGTCGGCCACTTGGGTACATTTGGGAAACTGTGAGGGACACCTGGGTGACTACATACCCAATGGCATGTACCTGAGGTGGTAACTCATTCCTAGAGGCATCTGTCTGAAACTTTGGGGAAATACTGTTGCCTGGTTATTCTCTCATGTAAAAGTATCCAGAGTATCATAACTGAATATGTTGATGTTCTAGTTGATTTTAAAGATGCTACAACAATAAAATAACTGAAAAACGCCTGTTTATTTCCTTGTATTTTCTTCTACCAGATCTATTGTGTTATATTCTCCTACATTCAATTCACATTTACACAAACTTCAGAGTGTTTTTAATCAAATGGTAACAAGAATATGCATATCCTTGCTTCTGGGCCTGAGCTACAGGCTGTTAGAATAGGGTATGTCTTCAGGCGGAAATTGCACAAAGTGGGGGGGGTATCCTTAATACTGGGCAGGAACATAGAGATATAGAACACTGGAATGTACTGGGCAGGAACAGAGATATAGATTATAGAATACTGGGCAGGAACATAGATATAGATTATAGAATACTGGGCAGGAACATAGAGATATAGAACACTGGAATGTACTAGGCAGTAACAGAGATCTAGATTATAGAATACTGGGCAGGAACATAGAGATATAGAACACTGGAATGTACTAGGCAGTAACAGAGATCTAGATTATAGAATACTGGGCAGGAACATAGAGATATAGAACACTGGAATGTACTGGGCAGAAACAGAGAGATATAGATTATAGAATACTGGGCAGGAACATAGAGATATAGAACACTGGAATGTACTGGGCAGAAACAGAGTCTAGATTATAGAATACTGGGCAGGAACATAGAGATATAGAACACTGGAATGTACTGGGCAGGAACAGAGATATAGATTATAGAATACTGGGCAGAGACATAGAGATATAGAACACTGGAATGTACTGGGCAGAAACAGAGATATAGAACACTGGAAAGAGATGGATGAGGAAAGGTAGAAAAAAGAGAGAGGTATTTTAACAGGTGATTAACAGGTTATCCCTGCTTTAGGATAGAGAGGATGAGAGAGAGAGGAATAGAACAAGGTGAGAGAGAGAGAGAGAGAGACAGAGAGAGAGAGAAGATCCCTAAGAGAGAGAGAGAGAGAGAGAACACCCTGTCAGCCTGAGGAGAGTAGAGAGAGAATGAGATAGAAAGAGGAGAGAGAGAAAGACAAAGAGGTAGAAATGGGGAAAAAGAAGGATAAAGAGAGAGAGATAAAGAGAGACAGATCCCTAACACCCTGTCAGCCTGAGGTGGTAACATCCCTAACACCCTGTCAGCCTGAGGTGATAACATCCCTAACACCCTGAGGTGGTAACATCCCTAACACCCTGTCAGCCTGAGGTGATAACATCCCTAACACCCTGAGGTGATAACATCCCTAACACCCTGAGGTGGTAACATCCCTAACACCCTGTCAGCCCTCTGAGGTGGTAACATCCCTAACACCCTGTCAGCCTGAGGTGGTAACATCCCTAACACCCTGTCAGCCTGAGGTGGTAACATCCCTAACACCCTGTAACATCAGCCTGAGGTGATAACATCCCTGAGGTGGTAACACCCTGTCAGCCTGAGGTGGTAACATCCCTAACACCCTGTCAGCCTGAGGTGGTAACATCCCTAACACCCTGAGGTGGTAACATCCCTAACACCCTGTCAGCCTGAGGTGGTAACATCCCTAACACCCTGTCAGCCTGAGGTGGTAACATCCCTAACACCCTGTCAGCCTGAGGTGGTAACATCCCTAACACCCTGAGGTGGTAACATCCCTAACACCCTGTCAGCCTGAGGTGGTAACATCCCTAACACCCTGAGGTGGTAACATCCCTAACACCCTGTCAGCCTGAGGTGGTAACATCCCTAACACCCTGAGGTGGTAACATCCCTAACACCCTGAGGTGGTAACATCCCTAACACCCTGAGGTGGTAACATCCCTAACACCCTGTCTGCCTGAGGTGGTAACATCCCTAACACCCTGTCAGCCTGAGGTGGTAACATCCCTAACACCCTGAGGTGGTAACATCCCTAACACCCTGTCAGCCTGAGGTGGTAACATCCCTAACACCCTGTCAGCCTGAGGTGGTAACATCCCTAACACCCTGAGGTGGTAACATCCCTAACACCCTGAGGTGGTAACATCCCTAACACCCTGAGGTGGTAACATCCCTAACACCCTGTCAGCCTGAGGTGGTAACATCCCTAACACCCTGAGGTGGTAACATCCCTAACACCCTGAGGTGGTAACATCCCTAACACCCTGAGGTGGTAACATCCCTAACACCCTGAGGTGGTAACATCCCTAACACCCTGAGGTGGTAACATCCCTAACACTCTGTCAGCCTGAGGTGGTAACATCCCTAACACCCTGTCAGCCTGAGGTGGTAACATCCCTAACACCCTGAGGTGGTAACATCCCTAACACCCTGTCAGTCTGAGGTGGTAACATCCCTAACACCCTGTCAGCCTGAGGTGGTAACATCCCTAACACCCTGTCAGCCTGAGGTGGTAACATCCCTAACACCCTGTCAGCCTGAGGTGGTAACATCCCTAACACCCTGTCAGCCTGAGGTGGTAACATCCCTAACACCCTGAGGTGGTAACATCCCTAACACTCTGTCTGCCCTCTGAGCTCTTCATTCTATCAACGTCTCCTCTCTTTCCTGGCTATTGATTCCTTCCATCAATCATGTACTGGCACCCTATTCCCTTACATGGTGCACTACTTTTGACCAGTAGTGCACTAAATAGGGAATAGGGAGCCATTTGGGAAGCAGTCACGCAGTTCCTTCTACACCTCTCCTGTCTAGCTGATTAAAGCCTAAGGTAAACACATCGGCTGCTAGAAGGCAAAACAGCAGACCTCAGCGCTGTGATGAGAATGAGGTGTCGTGTGGAAACCCTATTGGTTAGATGTTTGGTCGTGGGGTTTTACACTGGGTTTATGACTGGCTATTCTATACTTCACTGTGTGTGGTCAACTTCCAAGAAAGCAGTGGAGGCTGGTGAGGGGAGGACAGCTCATAACAACGTCTGGGGTAGAGTGGAATGGGATCCAAAACACCTGTTTCATACTGTTCCACTCACTCCATTTCTGCCATTGTTATGAGTCATCCTCCCCTCACCAGCCTCCACTGCAAGAAATATGGGCATACCAACCAGGCCTAAAGAAGGAACACATGAGTTTGAATTGGTTTCATGATTTAGCTTGGTATCTAATGATGATATTGAACCACCAATCAATTCACAACTTGTATGAGCGTAATCATGTAAAATACACCTCAATAAATCACTGATGAGTCAATAGAGGATCAATAAATCACTGATGAGTCAATAGAGGATCAATAAATCACTGATGAGTCAATAGAGGATCAATAAAGCACTGATGAGTCAATAGAGGATCAATAAATCACTGATGAGTCAATAGAGGATCAATAAATCACTGATGAGTCAATAGAGGATCAATAAATCACTGATGAGTCAATAGAGGATCAATAAATCACTGATGAGTCAATAGAGGATCAATAAATCACTGATGAGTTAATAGAGGATCAATAAATCACTGATGAGTCAATAGAGGATCAATAAATCACTGATGAGTCAATAGAGGATCAATAAATCACTGATGAGTCAATAGAGGATCAATAAATCACTGATGAGTCAATAGAGGATCAATAAATCACTGATGAGTCAATAGAGGATCAATAAATCACTGATGAGTCAATAGAGGATCAATAAATCACTGATGAGTCAATAGAGGATCAATACTTTACCGATGAGAGGAACAGAGTCTGAGCCGGCATGATTTCTGCTACCAGCAACATGAAGACAGTCAGAGACAGCAACACAGTGATACCTGGGGGAGAGAGGGAGGGGGAGAGAGAGGTTGGGGTAGAGGAGAGAGAGATGGGTGGCGGTAGAGGGAGAGAGATGGGTTAGAGAGGGGGATGGGTGGGGAGAGAGAGATGGGTGGGGGTAGAGAGGGAGAGATGGGTGGGGGGGGGTAGAGAGGTTGAGATGGGTGGGGGGAGAGATGGGTTGGGGAGAGAGAGAGATGGGTGGGGGTAGAGAGGGAGAGATGGGTGGGGGTAGAGGGGGATGGGTGGGGGAGAGGGAGGGAGGTTGGGGGAGAGAGGAGATGGGGGGGTAGAGAGGGAGAGATGGGTGGGGGTAGAGAGGAGAGAGATGGGTTGGGGTGGGGGTAGAGAGAGAGAGATGGGTTGGGGTAGAGAGGAGAGATGGGTGGGGGGAGAGGGAGAGAGAGATGGGTGGGGGTAGAGAGAGAGATGGGTGGGGGTAGAGAGAGAGAGATGGGTTGGGGGGGAGAGATGGGTGGGGGTAGAGAGGGAGAGATGGGTTGGGGTAGAGAGAGAGAGAGATGGGTGGGGGTAGAGAGGGAGAGATGGGTTGGGGGTAGAGAGGGAGAGATGGGGGTGAGGGGTGGGGGGAGAGAGAGAGAGAGGGAGAGATGGGTGGGGGTAGGGGAGAGGGAGAGATGGGTGGAGGTAGAGAGGGAGATGGGTGGGGGTAGAGAGGGAGAGATGGGTGGGGGTAGAGAGGGAGAGATGGGTGGGGGTAGGGGGTAGAGGGGTAGAGAGATGGGTGGGGGAGAGGGAGAGAGAGAGAGGGAGAGATGGGTGGGGGTAGAGATGGGATGGGGGTAGAGAGAGAGATGGGTGGGGAGAGAGAGAGATGGGTGGGGGTAGAGAGAGAGAGATGGGTGGGGGAGAGAGAGAGATGGGTGGGGGTAGAGAGAGAGATGGGTGGGGGTAGAGAGGAGAGATGGGTGGGGGTAGAGAGAGAGAGATGGGTGGGGAGAGAGAGAGAGATGGGTTGGGGTAGGGGAGAGAGATGGGTGGGGGAGAGAGAGAGATGGGTGGGGGTAGAGAGAGAGAGAGAGAGATGGGTGGGGGTAGAGAGAGAGAGAGATGGGTTGGGGAGAGAGATGGGTGGGTGGGGGCAGAGAGAGAGAGAGAGAGAGATGGGTGGGGGTAGGAGAGATGGGTGGGGCAGAGAGAGAGAGAGAGAGATGGGTGGGGGTAGAGAGGGAGAGATGGATGGGGGTGGGGGAGAGAGAGAGATGGGTGGGGGTAGAGAGGGAGAGATGGGTGGGGGTAGAGAGGAGAGAGAAGAGAGATGGGTGGGGTAGAGAGGGAGAGATGGGTGGGGGTAGAGAGAGAGAAGGGTGGGGGTAGAGAGAGAGAGATGGGTGGGGTAGAGAGGGGGTGGGAGAGGGAGAGATGGGTGGGGGTAGAGAGGAGAGAAGGGTGGGAGTAGAGAGGGAGAGATGGGTGGGGGTAGAGAGAGAGAAGGGTGGGGGTAGAGAGATGGAGAGATGGATGGGAGTAGAGAGGGAGAGAATGGGGGTGGGAGTGGGTGGGGAGAGAGGAGAGATGGGTGGGGGGAGAGATGGGTGGGGGTAGAGAGAGAGAAGGGTGGGAGTAGAGAGGGAGAGATGGGTGGGGGTAGAGAGAGAGAAGGGTGGGGGTAGAGAGGGAGAGATGGATGGGAGTAGAGAGGGAGAAGGGACATAGAGAGGAGAACATAAAGAACAGCTACAGCTCACCTCTACTCTCAGAGGAATCACAGCTTTCAACCAAGATATGGTGAGGTCAGTTAGTCAGACACTCAGTCAGGCAGAATTATAGCTTTCATGTCTTTCAACCATAATACTGGTTGGCATAAAGCCTTATTAGAATACTGGTTGGCATAAAGAATACTGGTTGGCATAAAGCCTTATTAGAATACTGGTTTGGCATAAAGCCTTATTAGAATACTGGTTGGCATAAAGCCTCATTAGAATACTGGTTGGCATAAAGCCTCATTAGAATACTGGTTGGCATAAAGCCTTATTAGAATACTGGTTGGCATAAAGCCTTATTAGAATACTGGTTGGCATAAAGCCTCATTAGAATACTGGTTGGCATAAAGCCTTATTAGAATACTGGTTGGCATAAAGCCTCATTAGAATACTGGTTGGCATAAAGCCTCATTAGAATACTGGTTGGCATAAAGCCTCATTAGAATACTGGTTGGCATAAAAAGAATACCTCATTAGAATACTGGTTGGCATAAAGCCTCATTAGAATACTGGTTGGCATAAAGCCTTATTAGAATACTGGTTGGCATAAAGCCTTATTCAAAGCATAATATCAGAAATTAGCATAAAGGAATGAAAATAAAAGGATTGGTTGGCATAAAGCCTTATTAGAATACTGGTTGGCCCTTACAGTGTCCACACAGAAAAGCCTTATTGAATACTGTGCATAAAGTGTGTGGCATAAAGCCTTATTAGAATACTGGTGAAAATCTGTGTGTCTCTTATTAGAATACTGTGCATAAAGCCTTATTAGAATACTGGTTGGCATAAAGCCTTATTGTCTCTGTGTGTCTCTGTGTAAAGCCTCATTAGTGTGTGTGTGTCTCTATGTGTCTCTGTGTGTGTGTGTGCCTGGTTGGCATAAAGCCTTATTAGTGTACATTCCTGTCCTGTGTGTGGACCCCTCCTCTCACCCAGGGAGATCTTCTCTCCAGAGTCTGCAGGCAGCAGGAAGACCAGCAGGGCCAGGCCAGAGATGAGGACACAGGGGATGAGCAGGTTGAGACCGTGAGTACAGTGTTCTCCTCCTCATGGTGACAGTGAAGGTGACGTCAGGGTAGGGCTCCTTACAGCAGTCATAATACAGCAGGGCTCAGGTTACGCTTCACTGGGACACCTGGGAGGAGAGGGGGGCAGGTTAGGGCTCCTTACAGCAGTCATAATACAGCTCGTTACGCTTCACTGGGACACCTGGGAGGAGAGGGGGGCAGGTTAGGGCTCCTTACAGCAGTCATAATACAGCTCGTTACGCTTCACTGGGACACCTGGGAGGAGGGGGCAGGTTAGGGCTCCTTACAGCAGTCATAATACAGCTCGTTACGCTTCACTGGGACACCTGGGAGGAGGGGGGTGCAGGTTAGGGCTCCTAACAGCAGTCATAATACAGCTCATTACACTTCACTGGGACACCTGGGAGGAGGGGGGTGCAGGTTAGGGCTCCTTACAGCAGTCATAATACAGCTCATTACACTTCACTGGGACACCTGAGGAGGGGGGTGCAGGTTAGGGCTCCTTACAGCAGTCATAATACAGCTCATTACACTTCACTGGGACACCTGGGAGGAGGGGGGGCAGGTTAGGGCTCCTTACAGCAGTCATAATACAGCTCATTACACTTCACTGGGACACCTGGAGGAGGGGGGCAGGTAGGGGATGGACATCATTACAGA
>NW_025745866.1:203241-205741 GCF_021184085.1 Oncorhynchus gorbuscha | reverse complement strand
GAAAAGGAGAGAAAGAGAAGAGAGAGCGATAGAGAAGAGAGAGAGAGAGAGAGAGAGAGAGAGAGAGAGAGAGAGAGAGAGAGAGAGAGAGAGAGAGAGAACCCCTGAGAGAAAGAGAAGAGAGAGCGATAGAGAAGTGAGAGAGAGAGAGAGAGAGAGAGAGAGAGAGAGAGAGAGAGAGAGAGAGAGAGAGAGAGAGAGAGAGAGAGAGAGAGATAGAGAAGGAGAAAGAGAAGAGAGAGCGAGAGAGATAGAGAAGGAGAGAAAGAGAAGAAACAGAAGGAGAGCGAGAAAAGGAGAGAAAGAGAAGAGAGACAGAGAGAGAGAGAGAGAGAGAGAGAGAGAAGAGGAGAGAGATAGAGAAGGAGAGAAAGAGAAGTTCACCTGGTGGAAGAGAGGAGGAGAGAGAGAGAGAGAGAGAGAGAGAGAGAGAGAGAGATAGAGAAGGAGAGAAAGAAGAGAGAGCGATAGACTGGAGAGAGAGAGAGAGAGAGAGAGAGAGAGAGAGAGAGAGAGAGAGAGAGAGAGAGAGAAGAGAGAGAGAGAGATCGAGAGAGATAGAGAACTTCTGAGAAAGAGAAGACTGATTTTAGAGAAGGAGAGCGAGAAAAGCAAAAGAGAAGAGAGAGCAATAAAGGATTGAGAGAGAGAGAGAATGAGAGAGAGAGAGAGAGAGAGAGAGAGAGTTGTCAGAGAGAGATAGAGAAGGAGAGAAAGAGAAGGCAAAAGCGATAGAGAAGGAGAGAGAGAGAGAGAGAGAGAGAGAGAGAGAGAGAGAGAGAGAGAGAGAGAGAGAGAGAGAGAGAGAGAGAGAGATAGAGAAGGAGAGAAAGAGAAGAGAGAGAGAGAAGAGAGAGAGAGAGAGAGAGAGAGAGAGAGATAGAGAGAGAGAGAGAGAGAGAGAGAGAGAGAGAGATAGAGAGAGAGAGAGAGAGAGAGAGAGAAGAGAGAGAAAGAGAAGAGAGAGCGATAGAGAAGGAGAGAGAGAGAGAGAGATAGAAGAGAGAGAGAGAGAGAGAGAGAGAGAGAGAGAGAACAGAGAGAGAGAGGAGAGAGAGAGAGAGAGATCAGAAAAACAGAAGAGAGACCCACCCCCCCCATCCCCCTCACCCCTCCTCAACAACCTCACATTCCTCCTCACCCCCAGGATCCCTCCTCACCCCCGTGCATCCCCCTCACCCCCACATCCCTCCTCACCCCCCCGCATCCCCCTCACCCCCCGCATCCCATCACCCCCAGGATCACCTCCTCACCCCCCGCATCCCTCCTCATCCCCCGCATCCTCTTCACCCCCCCCGCATCCCCCCTCACCCTCAGCATCCCTCCTCACCCCCCGCATCCCCCTCACCCCCCCAACATCCCTTCTCCTCAACCCCAGCATCCCTCCTCCCCCACCCAGCATTCCTCCTCACCCCCCAGCATCCCCCCTCACCCCCGCATCCCCCTCACCCCCAGGATCCCTCCTCACCCCCCGCATCCCTCCTCACCCCCCGCATCCCTCCTCACCCCCCCGCATCCCCTCACCCCCACATCCCCTCCCCCCCCGCATCCCCCTCACCCCGCATCCTTCCTCACCCCTCCTCGCATCCCCCCTCACCCCTCCTCAACCACCTCGCATTCCTCCTCAACCACAGCATTCCTCCTCAACCCCAGCATTCCTCCTCACCCCAGCATTCCCTCCTCAACCCCAGCATTCCTCCTCAACCCCAGCATTCCTCCTCAACCCCAGCATTCCTCCTCAACCCCAGCATTCCTCCTCAACCCCAGCATTCCTCCTCAACCCCAGCATCCTCCCCCAGCATTCCTCCTCAACCCCAGCATTCCCCCTCAACCCCAGCATCCCTCCTCATCCCAGCGTTACTCCCCAGATATATATATTTTTTAAATTGGGGGAAAAGAGTGATTGGTCAGATAAAAATGGCTTTTGACCTTCCCTGGTAAATGTTGCTTCTCCAGATCAGATCCCAGCATCAGGGCCTAGAGGGTCAGATTGAGAGATAGTTTCCCATTATGACAGCCAATGACTAATAAATGAAAGTGCTCATCTTCCCCAAAAAAAGAAGATTATAATTCTCCTGATTCATGCAGACGTCCATTAGTCTGTTTTGAAATGACGAATGGTTACGTGACTGATGTCACAAGAACAGGAAGTGGATTGGAAACAACGTACACTATTGGCTGACGCGCAACAAGCCCTTGCACTAAATGCAGGCCCCCAAAAAATATGACTGTAACCAAACCCAAAAGAAGACATCAGGATTTACATAATGTAATGTTGATTTATTGCTGCATGTCCCTGTCATAATCGGATATGATAATTGTTCCATTTGTTCAGACGAGAGGAAGCTGCAGGCTTGGTTGTTTGGCAATGTTGGGATGAATCTTATCTCCCCAATGGCACCATATCCCTGAAATAGTGCACTACTTTAGATCTATGGGTCCTGGTGAAAAGTAGTGCACTGAACAGGAAATAGAGGGTCATTTAGAACACACCCTGATA
>NW_025745866.1:158241-198241 GCF_021184085.1 Oncorhynchus gorbuscha | reverse complement strand
CTCACACAAACACACACACACACACTCACAAACACACGACTCAAAACACACTCACACAAACACACGACTCAAACACACTCACACAAACACACACACACACTCACACAAAAACACACTCACACAAACACACACACACTCACAAACACACGACTCAAACACACACTCACACAAACACACACACACTCACACAAACACACACACACTCACAAACACACGACTCAAACACACACTCACACAAACACACAACAAACAGCATCTCATAAAGAACACCATCATCTTAAACAAGTGAGTGAGTGAGTGAGTGAGTGAGTGAGTGAGTGAGTGAGTGAGTTAGTGAGTTATCAATGCATTGCCATCAGCATCTTCTCTCTTGTAATAATGACTCTTTCATCCACTGACACTTTAAAATGACCACCAGCAATTACACTCCGAGTTCGGAACGGCTTTTATTGTCAACTGTAATGCCGCTGTTAAAATGTGCTCCTGGGTCGGAGTGAGGCATGTGAGACAAACAGTCAGTGTTTTAAGTACATGGTTACCCCCCCCCCCACCCCTCGTTGTGTTCTGGGCTTTTATTGGTTCAAATAGAAAAGGCAGACATTCTGTTCTGTTTCTTCTCTTTCAGAGTCATAACCCTGATCCATTGGAATGAGTTACTTTTTGTCCGTCACATACAAAATATTCTGGAGTAATACTGAGATACGGCAATACGGCATGGTTGGAACGTTTCTAAAGCCGAGACAACAACACTCTTAATGACTTCCTGGCTACATAAAGCCGAGACAACAACACTCTTAATGACTTCCTGGCTACATAAAGCCGAGACAACAACACTCTGAATGACTTCCTGGCTACATAAAGCCGAGACAACAACACTCTGAATGACTTCCTGGCTACATAAAACGGTGACAACAACACTCTTAATGACTTCCTGGCTACATAAAACGGTGACAACAACACTCTTAATGACTTCCTGGCTACATAAAAACGTGACAACAACACTCTTAATGACTTCCTGGCTACATAAAGCCGAGACAACAACACTCTTAATGACTTCCTGGCTACATAAAGCCGAGACAACAACACTCTGAATGACTTCCTGGCTACATAATGCTGAGACAACAACACTCTGAATGACGTCCTGGCTACATAAAGCCGAGACAACAACACTCTTAATGACTTCCTGGCTACATAAAGCCGAGACAACAACACTCTTAATGACTTCCTGGCTACATAAAGCCGAGACAACAACACTCTTAATGACTTCCTGGCTACATAAAGCCGAGACAACAACACTCTGAATGACTTCCTGGCTACATAAAGCCGAGACAACAACACTCTTAATGACTTCCTGGCTAAATAAAGCCGAGACAACAACACTCTTAATGACTTCCTGGCTACATAAAGCCGAGACAACAACACTCTTAATGACTTCCTGGCTACATAAAGCCGAGACAACAACACTCTTAATGACTTCCTGGCTACATAAAGCCGAGACAACAACACTCTTAATGTCTTCCTGGCTACATAAAAACGTGACATATCTCATTTCAAAGCAAGTGGGGCCCATCTGAAAATGTGTTCCTGAATTTTAATTGTGAGTCAGGCCTTCTCTTCTCTTAAATGTAATTGGAATTTTTGTCTGCAGCTCGTCCCATAATGGTTGGAGCTCCATCTTCTCCCCTCCATATTCTGTCTATTTCCCTAAATAAGGCTACAGAAATCTGTTTTCTCAAAGCAAGTTTAGCCTTAATGTGGAAGCCTGTTCCAGAGGTCCTGAGGCAATGAGGTTCAGCTCTCAGGGATGCAAACACTAGTGGACAGTTTTCACAGGCTGTCCTGCTGAATCAGGGCCGAGAGCTTCAAGTTCCTCAGTGTCCAAATCCCCAAGGACTTAAAATAGTGTGACAGCACCTCTTCCCCCTCAGGAGATTGAAAAGGTTTGGCATGGGCTCTCAGATCCTCTAAAAGTTCTGCAGCTGTTCCACTGAGAGCATCTTGACTGGCTGCATCACTGCTTGGTATGGTAATAGCACTGCCTTCAATCGCATGGTGCTACAGAGGCTGGTGAGGACAGCCCATCACTGCTTGGTATGGTAATAGCACCGCCTTCAATCGCATGGTGCTACAGAGGCTGGTGCAGACAGCCCATCACTGCTTGGTATGGTAATAACACTGCCTTCAATCGCATGGTGCTACAGAGGGTGGTGCAGACAGCCCATCACTGCTTGGTATGGTAATAACACTGCCTTCAATCACATGGTGCTACAGAGGGTGGTGCTGACAGCCCATCACTGCTTGGTATGGTAATAACACTGCCTTCAATCGCATGGTGCTACAGAGGGTGGTGCAGACAGCCCATCACTGCTTGGTATGGTAATAACACTGCCTTCAATCACATGGTGCTACAGAGGGTGGTGCTGACAGCCCATCACTGCTTGGTATGGTAATAACACTGCCTTCAATCGCATGGTGCTACAGAGGGTGGTGCAGACAGCCCATCACTGCTTGGTATGGTAATAACACTGCCTTCAATCGCATGGTGCTACAGAGGGTGGTGCAGACAGCCCATCACTGCTTGGTATGGTAATAGCACCGCCTTCAATCGCATGGTGAACCAGAGGGTGGTGCTGACAGCCCAGTACATCACTGGGGACGAGCTGCCTGACATCCAGGACCTCCTGCCATTCAGTCTCTATGCACACACACACACACACACACACACACACACACACACACACACACACACACACACACACACACACACACACACACACACACACACACACACACACACACACACACACACACACACACACACACACACACACACACACACACACACCATAATTTGCTCACACACACATAATATGCACATCCATTTATACTGACTCTACACATCCACTCACATACAAGCTGCTGCTACTCTATTTATCTAATATCCTGTTGCCTAGTATACCCCTATACATATCTACCTCCATCACTCCAGTATCCCTGTCTCCTTACCCCTATACATATCTACCTCCATCACTCCAGTATCCCTGTCACCTTACCCCTATACATATCTACCTCCATCACTCCAGTATCCCTGTCTCCTTACCCCTATACATATCTACCTCCATCACTCCAGTATCCCTGTCTCCTTACCCCTATACATATCTACCTCCATCACTCCAGTGTCCCTGTCTCCTTCCCCCTATACATATCTACCTCCCTCCAGTATCCCTGTCACCTTACCCCTATACATATCTATATCACTCCTACTATACATATCTACCTCCATCACTCCAGTATCCCTGTCTCCTTACCCCTATACATATCTACCTCCATCACTCCAGTGTCCCTGTCTCCTTACCCCTATACATATCTACCTCCATCACTCCAGTGTCCCTGTCTCCTTACCCCTATACATATCTACCTCCATCACTCCAGTATCCCCTTACCCCTATACATATCTACCTCCATCACTCCAGTATCCCTGTATCCTTACCCCTATACATATCTACCTCCATCACTCCAGTATCCCTGTCTCCTTACCCCTATACATATCTACCTCCATCACTCCAGTATCCCTGTCTCCTTACCCCTATACATATCTACCTCCATCACTCCTCCAGTATCCCTGTCTCCTTACCCCTATACATATCTACCTCCATCACTCCAGTATCCCTGTCTCCTTACCCCTATACATATCTACCTCCATCACTCCAGTATCCCTGTCTCCTTACCCCTATACATATCTACCTCCATCATCCAGTATCCCTGTCTCCTTACCCCTATACATATCTACCTCCATCACTCCAGTATCCCTGTCTCCTTACCCCTATACATATCTACCTCCATCATCCAGTATCCCCTTAGCCTATACATATCTACCTCCATCACTCCAGTATCCCTGTCTCCTTACCCCTATACATATCTACCTCCATCACTCCAGTATCCCTGTCACCTTACCCCTATACATATCTACCTCCATCACTCCAGTATCCCTGTATCCTTCCCCCTATACATATCTACCTCCATCACTCCAGTATCCCTGTCTCCTTACCCCTATACATATCTACCTCCATCACTCCAGTATCCCTGTCTCCTTACCCCTATACATATCTACCTCCATCATCCAGTATCCCCTTAGCCTATACATATCTACCTCCATCACTCCAGTATCCCTGTCTCCTTACCCCTATACATATCTACCTCCATCACTCCAGTATCCCTGTATCCTTCCCCCTATACATATCTACCTCCATCACTCCAGTATCCCTGTCTCCTTACCCCTATACATATCTACCTCCATCACTCCAGTATCCCTGTCTCCTTACCCCTATACATATCTACCTCCATCATCCAGTATCCCCTTAGCCTATACATATCTACCTCCATCACTCCAGTATCCCTGTCTCCTTACCCCTATACATATCTACCTCCATCACTCCAGTATCCCTGTCACCTTACCCCTATACATATCTACCTCCATCACTCCAGTATCCCTGTATCCTTCCCCCTATACATATCTACCTCCATCACTCCAGTATCCCTGTCTCCTTACCCCTATACATATCTACCTCCATCACTCCAGTATCCCTGTCTCCTTACCCCTATACATATCTACCTCCATCATCCAGTATCCCCTTAGCCTATACATATCTACCTCCATCACTCCAGTATCCCTGTCTCCTTACCCCTATACATATCTACCTCCATCACTCCAGTATCCCTGTCTCCTTACCCCTATACATATCTACCTCCATCACTCCAGTATCCCTGTCTCCTTCCCCCTATACATATCTACCTCCATCACTCCAGTATCCCTGTCACCTTACCCCTATACATATCTACCTCCATCACTCCAGTATCCCTGTCACCTTACCCCTATACATATCTACCTCCATCACTCCAGTATCCCTGTCTCCTTCCCCCTATACATATCTACCTCCATCACTCCAGTATCCCTGTCACCTTACCCCTATACATATCTACCTCCATCACTCCAGTATCCCTGTCACCTTACCCCTATACATATCTACCTCCATCACTCCAGTATCCCTGTATCCTTCCCCCTATACATATCTACCTCCATCACTCCAGTATCCCTGTCTCCTTACCCCTATACATATCTACCTCCATCACTTCAGTATCCCTGTCTCCTTACCCCTATACATATCTACCTCCATCACTTCAGTATCCCTGTCTCCTTACCCCTATACATATCTACCTCCATCATCCAGTATCCCCTTACCCCTATACATATCTACCTCCATCACTTCAGTATCCCTGTCTCCTTACCCCTATACATATCTACCTCCATCACTCCAGTATCCCTGTCTCCTTACCCCTATACATATCTACCTCCATCACTCCAGTATCCCTGTCTCCTTACCCCTATACATATCTACTCCATCACCTCCATCACTCCAGTATCCCTGTCTCCTTACCCCTATACATATCTACCTCCATCACTCCAGTATCCCTGTCTCCTTACCCCTATACATATCTACCTCCATCACTCCAGTATCCCTGTCACCTTACCCCTATACATATCTACCTCCATCACTCCAGTATCCCTGTCACCTTACCCCTATACATATCTACCTCCATCACTCCAGTATCCCTGTCACCTTACCCCTATACATATCTACCTCCATCACTCCAGTATCCCTGTATCCTTACCCCTATACATATCTACCTCCATCACTCCAGTATCCCTGTCTCCTTACCCCTATACATACCTACCTCCATCACTCCAGTATCCCTTACCCCTATACATATCTACCTCCATCACTCCAGTATCCCTGTCACCTTACCCCTATACATATCTACCTCCATCACTCCAGTATCCCTGTCACCTTCCCCCTATACATATCTACCTCCATCACTCCAGTATCCCTGTCTCCTTACCCCTATACATATCTACCTCCATCACTCCAGTATCCCTGTCTCCTTACCCCTATACATATCTACCTCCATCATCCAGTATCCCCTTAGCCTATACATATCTACCTCCATCACTCCAGTATCCCTGTCTCCTTACCCCTATACATATCTACCTCCATCACTCCAGTATCCCTGTCTCCTTACCCCTATACATACCTACCTCCATCACTCCAGTATCCCTGTCTCCTTCCCCCTATACATATCTACCTCCATCACTCCAGTATCCCTGTCACCTTCCCCCTATACATATCTACCTCCATCACTCCAGTATCCCTGTCTCCTTACCCCTATACATATCTACCTCCATCACTCCAGTATCCCTGTCACCTTACCCCTATACATATCTACCTCCATCACTCCAGTATCCCTGTCTCCTTACCCCTATACATATCTACCTCCATCACTCCAGTATCCCTGTCTCCTTACCCCTATACATATCTACCTCCATCACTCCAGTATCCCTGTCTCCTTCCCCCTATACATATCTACCTCCATCACTCCAGTATCCCTGTATCCTTACCCCTATACATATCTACCTCCATCACTCCAGTATCCCTGTCTCCTTCCCCCTATACATATCTACCTCCATCACTCCAGTATCCCTGTCACCTTACCCCTATACATATCTACCTCCATCACTCCAGTATCCCTGTATCCTTACCCCTATACATATCTACCTCCATCACTCCAGTATCCCTGTCTCCTTACCCCTATACATACCTACCTCCATCACTCCAGTATCCCTTACCCCTATACATATCTACCTCCATCACTCCAGTATCCCTGTCACCTTACCCCTATACATATCTACCTCCATCACTCCAGTATCCCTGTCTCCTTACCCCTATACATATCTACCTCCATCACTCCAGTATCCCTGTCACCTTACCCCTATACATATCTACCTCCATCACTCCAGTATCCCTGTCTCCTTCCCCCTATACATATCTACCTCCATCACTCCAGTATCCCTGTCTCCTTACCCCTATACATATCTACCTCCATCACTCCAGTATCCCTGTCTCCTTACCCCTATACATATCTACCTCCATCACTCCAGTATCCCTGTCTCCTTACCCCTATACATATCTACCTCCATCACTCCAGTATCCCTGTCTCCTTCCCCCTATACATATCTACCTCCATCACTCCAGTATCCCTGTCTCCTTACCCCTATACATATCTACCTCCATCACTCCAGTATCCCTGTCTCCTTACCCCTATACATATCTACCTCCATCATCCAGTATCCCCTTAGCCTATACATATCTACCTCTATCACTCCAGTATCCCTGTCACCTTACCCCTATACATATCTACCTCTATCACTCCAGTATCCCTGTCACCTTACCCCTATACATATCTACCTCCATCATTCCAGTGTTCCTGCACATTGTTAATATGGTACTGGAACTGACCCTGTATATAACTACTGACCCTGGAACTGACCCTGTATATAACTACTGACCCTGGAACTGACCCTGTATATAGCTACTGACCCTGGAACTGACCCTGTATATAACTACTGACCCTGGAACTGACCCTGTATATAACTACTGACCCTGGAACTGACCCTGTATATAGCTACTGACCATGGAACTGACCCTGTATATAGCTACTGACCCTGGATCTGATCCTGTATATAGCTTCTGACCCTGGATCTGATCCTGTATATAAATACTGACCCTTGATCTGATCCTGTATATAACTACTGACCCTGGATCTGACCCTGTATATAACTACTGACCCTGGATCTGACCCTGTATATAACTACTGACCCTGGATCTGACCCTGTATATAACTACTGACTCTGTATATAACTACTGACCCTGTATATAACTACTGATCCTGTATATAACTACTGACCCTGGAACTGATCCTGTATATAACTACTGACCCTGGAACTGACCCTGCATATAACTACTGACCCTGGAACTGATCCTGTATATAACTACTGACCCTGGAACTGACCCTTGTTATTGATTACTACATTGTTATTGATGTCTACATTGTTATTGATGTCTACATTGTTATTGATGTCTACATTGTTATTGATGTCTACATTGTTATTGATGTCTACATTGTTATTGATGTCTACATTGTTATTGATTACTACATTGTTATTGATTACTACATTGTTATTGATGTCTACATTGTTATTGATGTCTACATTGTTATTGATGTCTACATTGTTATTGATGTCTACATTGTTATTGATGTCTACATTGTTATTGATGTCTACATTGTTATTGATGTCTACATTGTTATTGATGTCTACATTGTTATTGATGTCTACATTGTTATTGATGTCTACATTGTTATTGATGTCGACATTGTTATTGATGTCGACATTGTTATTGATGTCGACATTGTTATTGATGTCGACATTGTTATTGATGTCGACATTGTTATTGATGTCGACATTGTTATTGATGTCTACATTGTTATTGATTACTACATTGTTATTGATGTCTACATTGTTATTGATGTCTACATTGTTATTGATTACTACATTGTTATTGATGTCTACATTGTTATTGATGTCTACATTGTTATTGATGTCTACATTGTTTGTGTTAGAGCTGCAAGAAAGGCATTTCACTGTACTTGTGCATGTGACATTAAACCTTGACACTGTCAGCTACCTCAGAGGTCCCAGGTTCCCTGGCTGGCTCCTTCAACCCAACCCAGTCTGACAGCTCAACGGAAGAGGGCACGAAAACAGGCGCACATCCTGTCCCCTAGACACATCTCAAACAGACTGTGGGTATTGTTGTCTCCTTCTACCCTGTCACAGTCGGTAATCGCCAGGTGACATGTTCCTAGACGTCAGTATGATTCCCGTACCGGCGTCAGACAGCCAGCAACCCCAGTCGACTAGCCGATGTTTCAGCACTAAAACGCTGCTGTTTGAAATGTACCATATCACCCAAAATAATATGCTATACATTATGCTATATCAGTTTTGTATGAAATCTACCATACCAACAACATCCATGTCTATCTACTAACTGTATCAGTTAATAACTAGGTCCGGCACCATTGAGAGCAGGCGGGGGCAGAGTTACGATTCGGGGTTCATTGAAAAAGCAAAATGGCTGACGTCACCATCTGTAAGGCACTGTGGGAGTGGTTCTGCTAGAGCGTTCCCTGAATCAGTGAGCTGTACAGAACCATATGACTCTCCATTTATCTCCATGGACTGGATCCTGCTACGGACAACACAGGGGCGTACGGGGACAGGAGAGATGGAGGCTACAAGCCAGGTCAGGTGTTTGCAGAGACTATAGTTTGGTGACTATGTAAGAAAAAATAACAAAAGACAAGTAAAATCAATAGAAGGATACAAACATCAATTTATGAGTAGATGCACTGTTTCAGCTGGGGGAGTTCAGATTGTTTTGTCTCCTATTCTGTTTCAGCTGGGGGAGTTCAGATTGTTTTGTCTCCTATTCTGTTTCAGCTGGGGGAGTTCAGATTGTTTTGTCTCCTATTCTGTTTCAGCTGGGGGAGTTCAGATTGTTTTGTCTCCTATTCTGTTTCAGCTGGGGGAGTTCAGATTGTTTTGTCTCCTATTCTGTTTCAGCTGGGGGAGTTCAGATTGTTTTGTCTCCTATTCTGTTTCAGCTGGGGAGTTCAGATTGTTTTGTCTCCTATTCTGTTTCAGCTGGGGAGTTCAGATTGTTTTGTCTCCTATTCTGTTTCAGCTGGGGAGTTCAGATTGTTTTGTCTCCTATTCTGTTTCAGCTGGGGAGTTCAGATTGTTTTGTCTCCTATTCTGTTTCAGCTGTTTCAGCTGGGGAGTTCAGATTGTTTTGTCTCTGTTTCAGCTATTCTGTTTCAGCTGGGGGAGTTCAGATTGTTTTGTCTCCTATTCTGTTTCAGCTGGGGGAGTTCAGATTGTTTTGTCTCCTATTCTGTTTCAGCTGGGGGAGTTCAGATTGTTTTGTCTCCTATTCTGTTTCAGCTGGGGGAGTTCAGATTGTTTTGTCTCCTATTCTGTTTCAGCTGGGGGAGTTCAGATTGTTTTGTCTCCTATTTGTTTCTCAGATTGTTTATTCCTATTCTGTTTCAGCTGGGGAGTTCAGATTGTTTTGTCTCCTATTCTGTTTCAGCTATTCTGTTTCAGCTGGGGAGTTCAGATTGTTTTGTCTCCTATTCTGTTTCAGCTGGGGAGTTCAGATTGTTTTGTTTTATTCTGTTTCAGCTATTCTGTTTTTTCATTCTGTTTCAGCTGGGGGAGTTCAGATTGTTTTGTCTCCTATTCTGTTTCAGCTGGGGGAGTTCAGATTGTTTTGTCTCCTATTCTGTTTCAGCTGGGGGAGTTCAGATTGTTTTGTCTCCTATTCTGTTTCAGCTGGGGGAGTTCAGATTGTTTTGTCTCCTATTCTGTTTCAGCTGGGGGAGTTCAGATTGTTTTGTCTCCTATTCTGTTTCAGCTGGGGGAGTTCAGATTGTTTTGTCTCCTATTCTGTTTCAGCTGGGGGAGTTCAGATTGTTTTGTCTCCTATTCTGTTTCAGCTGGGGAGTTCAGATTGTTTTGTCTCCTATTCTGTTTCAGCTGGGGGTTCAGATTGTTTTGTCTCCTATTCTGTTTCAGCTGGGGGGTTCAGATTGTTTTGTCTCCTATTCTGTTTCAGCTGGGGGGTTCAGATTGTTTTGTCTCCTATTCTGTTTCAGCTGGGGGTTCAGATTGTTTTGTCTCCTATTCTGTTTCAGCTGGGGGGTTCAGATTGTTTTGTCTCCTATTCTGTTTCAGCTGGGGGTTCAGATTGTTTTGTCTCCTATTCTGTTTCAGCTGGGGGGGGTTTTGTTCAGATTGATTTTGTCTCCTATTCTGTTTCAGCTGGGGGGTTCAGATTGTTTTGTCTCCTATTCTGTTTCAGCTGGGGGTTCAGATTGTTTTGGTTTCAGATTGTTTTGTCTCCTATTCTGTTTCAGCTGGGGGGGGTTCAGATTGTTTTGTCTCCTATTCTGTTTCAGCTGGGGGGGGGGTTCAGATTGTTTTGTCTCCTATTCTGTTTTCGGGGGGTTCAGATTGTTTTGTCTCTATTCTGTTTCAGTGGGGGGGTTCAATTGTTTTGGATTCTGTTTTGAAAACCTTTCAGTGGAAGTGGTAGTTCTATCCCATGTACAGTGGACAATCCACAAACACTGATTTCGTCATCCCAGCTCCTTCCTACATATTGCCCATCATGGCAATGGCCACAGATGCAAAGCCTGTTGGGGAATAATCAGAATTAGTTGGTAACATAGGTAAGATGTTTTATATTCATCATATGTTTGTAAGTTACTTCTCATCAGAATGTGTTTGTATAATACTGTGGCGGGGTTGCAGTTATCTGTTCTATGTCAAGACTAAGTTGCCTGGGCCGCAGAGAGGGGAGAGGTCAAAGTGTCATCATGTGTAAACATATCTTTTGCTCCACTGTGTCTGTGTGCCAGTCACTCCCTACTTTTCCCATCGGGGAGAGGAGGATGGCAGTGTCTGGAATCATTCTATGCTCCTCGTGAGTTTGTCCAGGATTGGTTGTATTTAGAATTGGTTGTATCTAAATAACAATTTGATATATGCCTGTTGATATGGAGGATTGGTTTATGGCTCTAGGGTTTGAGTAAGGAGACAAATCTGAACGATTTATTATGTCTATCCTGTCTGACTATGTGTGTTCTTTGCTATTAAAAAGGAACTCAGCTGCAATGTGTAGGGGTCTCTCGGAGAATTCATTGATAGACACTGAATCGATCTGAATCGATCTGAGAGTCACAGGGTTGTGATAGAGCTCATATGGATGGATGGACATTGATAACTAACTCTGACTTGTGTGTAGTTTGCACTCATGATTTGGTAATTAGAGGAAATTTCCACGACAAGCCTCATGGGTATTGTGGTTTATTTATGTCCTGCAGGCAATCAATTCGTAGTCATTTCATTAGTCCACGCTCTGACCAAGGGTGAAATCAAACCACAGGGGAGTTGTCTGTCTACAAATGGGTTACTTAGTGGACTAAAGTGTATCAATTGAACTCCCCTAGGAGAACATTAAACACCACTAGCCTGCTACTGCAACATAGCAGGCGTGGGAAAGACACCTGAGCGGAGGCCCCACTTCCCCTTTTCAGGGGAAATGGAAGTTAGGTTGAAAATACTGTATCCTTGAAATCCAGAAACATCTGCTTACTTCTACTGCAGACATTGTGTTCAGTTTGTTTGGTCAACTTCAGCTCCTTCTCCTGACATACATAGGTCACTGGCCAAATCTGGCCAGACCCATTTTCCCCCATACTAGAACACAGTAGATTACAGTAACATAAGTCATTCATACATCATAGCTCTATGCTTATCGGTTGAGACCTTGGCAGTGAGGACCTACCTGTTGTAGAGGAGGATATCAGGAACCCAGATCTGATTGGAGGGGAAACGAAGGTTCTGAACACCTGGGAAGTTCTCTGGGTTCCAGGAGAGGTAAGTATCTGTCCAGTGCTAGAAGGGAGAGGAGAGGAGAGGAGAAGAGAAGAGAAGAGAAGAGAAGAGAAGAGAAGAGAAGAGAAGAGAGAGAGAAGAGAAGAGAAAGAGAGAGGAGAAGAAAAGAGAAGAGGAGAAGAAAAGAGAAGAGGAGAAGAGAAGAGAAGAGGAGAGGAGAAGAGGAGAGAAGAAGAGAAGAGGAGAGGAGAAGAAAAGAGAAGAGGAGAAGAGAAGAGAAGAGGAGAGGAGAAGAGGAGAGAAGAGAAGAGAAGAAGAGAAGAGAAGAGGAGAGGAGAAGAAAAGAGAAGAGGAGAAGAAAAGAGAAGAGGAGAAGAGAAGAGAAGAGGAGAGAAGAGGGAGAGAAGAAGAGAAGAGGAGAGAAGAGAAGAGAAGAGAAGAGAAGAGAAGAGGAGAGGTGAGGTGAGGTGAGGTGAGGAGAAAGAAAGAAAGAAAGAAAGAAAGAAAGAAAGAAAGAAAGAAAGAAAGAAAGAAAAGGAGATGAGAGAGAGTTTTTACATTGACAATTCACAAATACACTGATCCATTCACAGTCCTTCTGTACTGTATGTAAAACACATTAGGCCACTTGACAGTTCTGTAATTAGCTTCAAAACACGTTCAATCAAACACAAATAATTAAATAGACCAGCCATCCTTGCTCCCAATAAGTGGTCCCTATGTCTGTGCCCTTGGCCAGCAGTGGCAGGAGGTTGGGTCATGTTTTGGGCTGTGACTCAACCTTCTAATCCATCTATTAGGCCATGAGAGTCACGCTAACTCCACCGTATAGAAGCACATAAAAGTACTTCCAAAAGAGACGTTGTGCATTTCACATCCTTTCCTTACATGACTGAACTGAATGGTGTGTAACGCGCTGTGAGACTGTCTGTGTGTCCTCAGATGTTTTTTGCCATAGGTGTGTTCCCTAACGCACAGAGGGAGTCCATCTGATGGGGCTACTGAAACTCAGTGCCAGTACATTGGACACACACACACAAACGTTAACATTTGTGTGTGCTTGCCTGCGTGCACGCACACTTATTTTGTGTGTGTGTGTGTGTGTGTGTGTGTGTGTGTGTGTGTGTGTGTGTGTGTGTGTGTGTGTGTGTGTGTGTGTGTGTGTGTGTGTGTGTGTGTGTGTGTGTGTGTGTGTGTGTGTGTGTGTGTGTGTGTGTGTGTGTGTGTGTGTGTGTGTGTGTGTGTGTTTATACAAGTATGTGTACACTTCATGGCATGCCAACATCATGTCATCTCCTCTAGACTTCCCTGACAAACAGTGTTATTTATGTAGCTAATCCCTCCACTAGTCGTCTTCTCTGAACAAACATGGCTTTTATAGTCCTAGAGAAGCCTGTCCTTGACTCTCTCGGTCTTTCATGTTCAAGCTTTGTAGTGGTGGTGAAATAGATCAAAGAGAAACATTAGGCTACATCAGGACATCTCTAAACACAGTTTATATCAAGAGAACATCAGGCTACATCAGGACATCTCTAAACATAGTTTATATCAAGAGAACACTATGCTACATCAGGACATCTCTAAACATAGTTTATATCAAGAGAACACTATGCTACATCAGGAAATCTCTAAACATAGTTTATGTCAAGAGAACACTATGCTACATCAGGAAATCTTTAACATAGTTTGGAAAAGGAACATAGATTGGAAGTAATACATTTGGGAGTTTGTCCAACAGTCTAAATGTTTCTAATTGATGTCAATTAGGGCTAATTTCATTCCTGAATAGAACACTGAGAATATATTCTGGGGACACACTGAGAATATATTCTGGGATAGAACACTGAGAATATATTCTGGGATAGACACTGAGAATATATTCTGGGATAGAACACTGAGAATATATTCTGGGATAGAACACTGAGAATATATTCTGGGATAGAACACTGAGAATATATTCTGGGAACACTGAGAATATATTCTGGGATAGAACACTGAGAATATATTCTGGGATAGAACACTGAGAATATATTCTGGGATAGAACACTGAGAATATATTCTGGGATAGAACACTGAGAATATATTCTGGGATAGAACACTGAGAATATATTCTGGGATAGAACACTGAGAATATATTCTGGGATAGAACACTGAGAATATATTCTGGGATAGAACACTGAGAATATATTCTGGGATAGAACACTGAGAATATATTCTGGGATAGAACACTGAGAATATATTCTGGGATAGAACACTGAGAATATATTCTGGGATAGAACACTGTGAGAATATATTCTGGGATAGAACACTGAGAATATATTCTGGGATAGAACACTGTGAGAATATATTCTGGGATAGAACACTGAGAATATATTCTGGGAACACTGTGAGAATATATTCTGGGATAGAACACTGAGAATATATTCTGGGATAGAACACTGTGAGAATATATTCTGGGATAGAACACTGTGAGAATATATTCTGGGATAGAACACTGTGAGAATATATTCTGGGATAGAACACTGAGAATATATTCTGGGATAGAACACTGTGAGAATATATTCTGGGATAGAACACTGAGAATATATTCTGGGATAGAACACTGAGAATATATTCTGGGATAGAACACTGAGAATATATTCTGGGATAGAACACTGAGAATATATTCTGGGATAGAACACTGTGAGAATATATTCTGGGATAGAACACTGAGCATATATTCTGGGATAGAACACTGAGAATATATTCTGGGATAGAACACTGAGAATATATTCTGGGATAGAACACTGAGAATATATTCTGGGATAGAACACTGAGAATATATTCTGGGATAGAACACTGTGAGAATATATTCTGGGATAGAACACTGTGAGAATATATTCTGGGATAGAACACTGAGCATATATTCTGGGATAGAACACTGAGAATATATTCTGGGATAGAACACTGAGAATATATTCTGGGATAGAACACTGAGAATATATTCTGGGATAGAACACTGAGCATATATTCTGGGATAGAACACTGAGCATATATTCTGGGATAGAACACTGAGAATATATTCTGGGATAGAACACTGTGAGAATATATTCTGGGATAGAACACTGTGAGAATATATTCTGGGATAGAACACTGAGAATATATTCTGGGATAGAACACTGAGAATATATTCTGGGATAGAACACTGTGAGAATATATTCTGGGATGAACACTGAGCATATATTCTGGGATAGAACACTGAGAATATATTCTGGGATAGAACACTGAGAATATATTCTGGGATAGAACACTGTGAGAATATATTCTGGGATAGAACACTGTGAGAATATATTCTGGGATAGAACACTGAGCATATATTCTGGGATAGAACACTGAGCATATATTCTGGGATAGAACACTGAGCATATATTCTGGGATAGAACACTGAGCATATATTCTGGGATAGAACACTGAGAATATATTCTGGGATAGAACACTGAGCATATATTCTGGGATAGAACACTGAGATTATATTCTGGGATAGAACACTGAGAATATATTCTGGGATAGAACACTGTGAGAATATATTCTGGGATAGAACACTGAGAATATATTCTGGGATAGAACACTGAGAATCTAGTCTAACATTGTAAATGCTGACTCCACAAAGTAAAGGTTTAAAGCAGGATGCATCATCTACTCCAGGTTGTAAAGACTTCCTAAATTACCCCATTTTTTTATTAATGTAACTCTTGACCTGGAGCGTCTGCAAAAAAAATTGCTCCCCCGACCCATTAGCAGAGAAGGGACTCCTGTATTAAGGCCAACACTTGCATCATTTATTGATGAGAAAAAAACCACTGTCAGCCAGTCTGTTCACCTTGATTGAAACTGACAGGTCAGATAAGAACACAGGACATTGGATTGTGGTCAGAGGAGGCTGCTGAGGGAGGACGACACATAATAATGGCTGGAAAGGGGCTAATGGAATTTATTTATTTATTTATTTGACCTTTATTTAACCAGGCAAGTCAGTTAATAACAAATTCTTATTTTCAATGACTAGGAACAATGACGGCCTAACTGCCTGTTCAGTTAGTTCAGTGGCCTCATTTACAGGCTACCCTGAAAGGACATTGCCATGGAGACGCAGGGCGGGAGAAATGTAACCTTCTATCCAACCTCCAGCCAATGTGTCACTATCATCTGATAGATAATGTCCCCATGTTGTTACCCCCTGATGTATGACCTGATGAACTGTCTGTGGGCTCCTATGTTTCCAACAGATGTAGGAGACGTCCCAAAATGGCACCCTGTTCCCTACATAGTGCTTTACTTTCCACCAGAGCTCTACCCTCTATTGGGAATAGGGTGTCATTTGGGATGCAGATTTTTAAAATTCAAAATGCTTCTTGCTAAATTCTTGCTCCAAACCTGAAGCCAAACAGCTGGGACATTTTGTCATTCAGCACTGGCTCTCTAAGTCAATCAGAGATCTGAACTCCAGCCCATTATCTGATCTGTGTTCGCGTCAGCAAGTCTCAGTGGGGGGAAAACCTATAAACCATTAGAAATTGTGAGATTTTAATTGAACATTTCATATCCCTCCCTCATTGCAAGGACTTGGTTATGGACATCTGTTGGGAAGGGAGATCATATAGCGCCCACCGCAAGATACAAACACCAGCTTCAACAAGCACACGAAACAAACTCAATGGCTATTATACTGCAACTGAGGGTCAGACACACAGAACTAGAGTCACACGTCACACACACACACACACACACACACACAAAGGGTAGAAATTCAGTCTTACCAGCTGCAGCCAGGCGTTGGTCATCAGAACCTGGTTCTTCTCATCCTGGAGAAGAAAAGAAGGGGGAAAAGAAAAAGGAAATGTCTTCAGAGCAGAGGAGAGGTGTTTAGAATATCTCTGATAGAATATCTCTGATAGAATATCTCTGTTAGAATATCTCTGATAGAATATCTCTGATAGAATATCTCTGATAGAATATCTCTGATAGAATATCTCTGATAGAATATCTCTGTTAGAATATCTCTGTTAGAATATCTCTGTTAGAATATCTCTGTTAGAATATCTCTGATAGAATAAGACTCCACTCTGGGTGAAGAGCAGAGGTGTTTCAATACATCTCAGTTAGAATAACAGTATAGAATAATAATATAGACTGTAGAGTTCTGGAGACTACTGTATCTAATACAGACTGTAGAGACTACTGTGTCTAATACAGACTGTAGAGTTCTGGAGACTGCCGTATCTAATATAGACTGTAGAGTTCTGGAGACTACTGTATCTAATACAGACTGTAGAGACTACTGTATCTAATACAGACTGTAGAGACTATTGTATCTAATACAGACTGTAGAGTTCTGGAGACTACTGTATCTAATACAGACTGTAGAGACTACTGTATCTAATACAGACTGTAGAGACTACTGTATCTAATACAGACTGTAGAGTTCTGGAGACTACTGTATCTAATACAGACTGTAGAGACTACTGTATCTAATACAGACTGTAGAGACTACTGTATCTAATACAGACTGTTATGGAGACTACTGTATCTAATACAGACTGTAGAGACTACTGTATCTAATACAGACTGTAGAGAGACTACTGTATCTAATACAGACTGTAGAGACTACTGTATCTAATACAGACTGTAGAGACTACTGTCTATACAGACTGAGACTACTGTATCTAATACAGACTGTAGAGACTACTGTATCTAATACAGACTGTAGAGACTACTGTATCTAATACAGACTGTAGAGACTACTGTATCTAATACAGACTGTTAGAGACTACTGTATCTAATACAGACTGTAGAGACTACTGTATCTAATACAGACTGTAGAGACTACTGTACTCTAATACAGACTGTAGAGACTACTGTATCTAATACAGACTGTACTGTATCTAATACAGACTTAGAGTTATGGAGACTACTGTATCTAATACAGACTGTAGAGACTACTGTATCTAATACAGACTGTAGAGACTACTGTATCTAATACAGACTGTAGAGACTACTGTATCTAATACAGACTGTAGAGTTACTGGAGACTACTGTATCTAATACAGACTAGAGTTAGAGACTACTGTATCTAATACAGACTGTAGAGACTACTGTATCTAATACAGACTGTAGAGTTATGGAGACTACTGTATCTAATACAGACTGTAGAGACTACTGATCTACAGACTGTATCTAATACAGACTGTAGAGACTACTGTATCTAATACAGACTGTAGAGTTATGGAGACTACTGTATCTAATACAGACTGTAGAGACTACTGTATCTAATACAGACTGTATCTAATACAGACTGTAGAGACTACTGTATCTAATACAGACTGTAGAGTTCTGGAGACTACTGTATCTAATACAGACTGTAGAGACTACTGTATCTAATACAGACTGTAGAGACTACTGTATCTAATACAGACTGTAGAGACTACTGTATCTAATACAGACTGTAGAGACTACTGTATCTAATACAGACTGTAGAGACTACTGTATCTAATACAGACTGTAGAGTTATGGAGACTACTGTATCTAATACAGACTGTAGAGACTACTGTATCTAATACAGACTGTAGAGTTATGGAGACTACTGTATCTAATACAGACTGTAGAGACTACTGTATCTAATACAGACTGTAGAGAGTACTACAGACTGTAATACAGACTGTAGAGACTACTGTATCTAATACAGACTGTAGAGTTATGGAGACTACTGTATCTAATACAGACTGTAGAGACTACTGTATCTAATACAGACTGTAGAGTTATGGAGACTACTGTATCTAATACAGACTGTAGAGTTATGGAGACTACTGTATCTAATACAGACTGTAGAGTTCTGGAGACTACTGTATCTAATACAGACTGTAGAGACTACTGTATCTAATACAGACTGTAGAGTTCTGGAGACTACTGTATCTAATACAGACTGTAGAGTTCTGGCTGTGGCTCGTATAAATTCATCCCTGAACTAACGGATGACTAAACTAAAGAAAACTAAACCGCTGAGGGGGATGTTGGCTCTGGTCTGAGTACCAAAACGCTTGCAGTTAAAATGTGTTTTCAGATGGAAGGCGGCCATCTTGGCAGGGCACCGTTGTAACATTTGGTCTGTGTTTGTTCCGGAACGGCTTCCAGGAACGATGAAGGAGGGAGGAGGAGGAGGAGGGAGGAGAAGAAGAGAGGGGACTGCAAAGGATGGACATTGAAGTTGGATAAGATGAAAGAAGAGAGAGAGAGAGAGAGAGAGAGAGTAGAGAGAGAGAGATAGAGAGAGAGAAGATACAGAGAGAGAAGATAGAGAGAGAAGATAGAGAGAGACTGTAGAGAAGAGAGAAGATAGAGAAGAGAGAAGATGAGAGAGAAGAGAGAGAGAGAGAGAGAGAGAAGAGATCTAAGAGAGAGAGAGAAAGAGAGAGAGAGAGAAAGAGAGAGAAGAGAGAAAGAGAGAAGAGAGAAGAGAGAGGAGACAAAGAGAGAAGAGAGTTAAGAAGAGACTGTTTCTAAGAGAGAAAGAGAGAAAGAGAGAAGAGAGAGAGAGAGAGAGAGAGGATAACTACAAACCAAACATCAGCCAGAGGTGAAAAGTTTGGTTGTTCTCTTTCGTCTTGAGGGTGAATCTCAGCATTAGTGGGCTGAGAGGGTAGTATTTAAAACAGACTCAATGCTACACGGTACATCAAGCTAATACAGGGTAACATGATCTAACTTGACACAGGTAGTCGTCACCAAATTACAGTAAAACATTACCATGAAAACGAGGGAAGACGCGAACAAACATTCCAGCACATTGTAGAAAAAAACACTTTATATTTGTATAAGCATTCAATGTTTATTTATTTACAGCCTCCTGAATGATACACATCAGTAGTGAGAATGTCTCTGAGCTACTGAACTGTCTAACAAGTTGTTTTGGACGTGGTAGAGGAGGGAGACAGATATGAATATGTCTTAATGACAGATAGTGGTGCCTGTTAATGACAAAGCTACGCTAAAGACAAGGAGCTCATGCGTAAGCAGATCACACACACTAATTACACACTGCCTGTAAATACCTAGGAGGAATGTTAATGACAGAACTCTGCCAGCGGTGGTCATCCCACCTCTATATCTCTTCATGAGAGAGACCTTCAGAGATACACCAGATAGACAATCTAAAGCTCTCGATGCTCATCGTAGTCAGTGTCTAGTGGTACGGGCAAAACCCCTGACTTCCACTCACTTAGACTCCCCTGGACAGCAACGTAAGACTAAGAGAAGTTAGGATTCACCCCACTGTGTCACAAAGCAGGAAGTCATCTGGAACCCTGTCTGTCTGTCACAAAGCAGGAAGTCATCTGGAACCCTTTCTGTGTCACGAAGCAGGCTGTCATCTGAAACCCTGTCTGTGTCACAAAGCAGGCTGTCATCTGAAACCCTGTCTGTCTGTCACAAAGCAGGAAGTCATCTGGAACCCTTTCTGTGTCACGAAGCAGGCTGTCATCTGAAACCCTGTCTGTCTGTCACAAAGCAGGAAGTCATCTGGAACCCTTTCTGTGTCACGAAGCAGGCTGTCATCTGAAACCCTGTCTGTGTCACAAAGCAGGCTGTCATCTGAAACCCTGTCTGTGTCACAAAGCAGGCTGTCATCTGAAACCCTGTCTGTCTGTCACAAAGCAGGAAGTCATCTGGAACCCTTTCTGTGTCACAAAGCAGGCTGTCATCTGAAACCCTGTCTGTGTCACAAAGCAGGCGTCATCTGAAACCCTGTCTGTGTCACAAAGCAGGCTGTCATCTGAAACCCTGTCTGTCTGTCACAAAGCAGGAAGTCA
Organism: Oncorhynchus gorbuscha; assembly: GCF_021184085.1. NCBI lineage: Eukaryota > Metazoa > Chordata > Actinopteri > Salmoniformes > Salmonidae > Oncorhynchus > Oncorhynchus gorbuscha. The sequence goes on along the minus strand of NW_025745866.1, from coordinate 177,043 downwards.
TCTGGAACCCTTTCTGTGTCACAAAGCAGGCTGTCATCTGAAACCCTGTCTGTCTGTGTCACAAAGCAGGCTGTCATCTGAAACCCTGTCTGTCACAAAGCAGGCTGTCATCTGAAACCCTGTCTGTCACAAAACAGGAAGTCATCTGAAACCCTGTCTGTCACAAAACAGGAAGTCATCTGAAACCCTGTCTGTCTGTGTCACAAAGCAGGCTGTCATCTGAAACCCTGTCTGTCTGTGTCACAAAGCAGGCTGTCATCTGAAACCCTGTCTGTCTGTCACAAAGCAGGAAGTCATCTGGAACCCTTTCTGTGTCACAAAGCAGGCTGTCATCTGAAACCCTGTCTGTGTCACAAAGCAGGCTGTCATCTGAAACCCTGTCTGTGTCACAAAGCAGGCTGTCATCTGAAACCCTGTCTGTCTGTCACAAAGCAGGAAGTCATCTGGAACCCTTTCTGTGTCACAAAGCAGGCTGTCATCTGAAACCCTGTCTGTGTCACAAAGCAGGCTGTCATCTGAAACCCTGTCTGTCACAAAGCAGGCTGTCATCTGAAACCCTGTCTGTCACAAAACAGGAAGTCATCTGAAACCCTGTCTGTCTGTGTCACAAAGCAGGCTGTCATCTGAAATCTGTCACAAACCCTGTCATCTGAAACCCTGTCTGTCTGTGTCACAAAGCAGGCTGTCATCTGAAACCCTGTCTGTGACGAAGAGTCTCAGAGATGCAGGTCAGTCTCTCAGTACTAACAGTAGAGTGAAGCTTTCTCTCTCTCTCTTTCTCAGGGTCTCTCTCTCTCTCTCTCTCTCTCTCTCTCTCTCTCTCTCTCTCTCTAGTATTATTTATTCTCCCTCTCCTCTCTCTCTCTCTACTCATCTCTCCCTCTCTCTCTCTCTCTACTCCTCTCTCTACTCCTCTCTCTCTCCTCTCTCTCATCTCTCTCTCTCTCTCTCTCTCTCCTCTCTCTACCCCTCTCTCTCTCTCTACTCATCTCTCCTCTCCTCTTCTGTCCTGTCCAGACTCTAGTATTATTTAATCTCCCTCTCCTCTCTCAATCTTCACTCTCTCTCCATCTCTCTACTCATCTCTCTCTCTACTCATCTCTCCGCTCTCTACTCATCTCTCCTCATATCTCCTCTCTCTCTACTCATCTCTCCTCTCCCACAGCTCCTGCTTTGTTTTGGTTGAGAAGAAACCCAATGGGATCGCTCTAACCTCCCCATCAGAGGGCTCTGATTGGATCAGGGTAGTGATTGACAGCACATACAATTAATGAGTGTAGGAAATTTAAACTGTGAAAGCGTAATCCTCTGTAATATAAAATCCAATCACCGTTCACCTCACAAGCAACGACTTGATGAAAATACAATTGAATACCTCACAAACAGCATATTTAATCTGGGAAACTCCAGGAACTGCACCTCCCATTACCTCAGTTGGGAAAACCAGGGAAAATATATGACTCTATAACCTGCCTGTGGTTTATTGAATAATACACAGACAATGAAAACGGAAGCTGCAAAAAATGCACTCTATCCTTGTCACCTCAACAGCATGCTGAATACACAACGACTTAATACTTTACAAAATGGCACCCTATTCCCTATATAGTGCACTACATTTACATTTAAGTCATTTAGCAGACGCTCTTATCCAGAGCGACTTACAAATTTGATGTCATGACTAAAAGAACAATGGACATCCAATCACATGACTAAAAGAACAATGGACATCTAATCACATGACTAAAAGAACAATGGACATCCAATCACATGACTAAAAGAACAATGGACATCCAATCACATGACTAAAAGAACAATGGACATCCAATCACATGACTAAAAGAACAATGGACATCTAATCACATGACTAAAAGAACAATGGACATCTAATCACATGACTAAAAGAACAATGGACATCCAATCACATGACTAAAAGAACAATGGACATCCAATCACATGGAACAATGGACATCCAATCACATGACTAAAAGAACAAGACATCCAACAATGGACATCTAATCACATGACTAAAAGAACAATGGACATCTAATCACATGATGACTAAAAGAACAATCTCTCTGTCTCTGTCTCTCTGTCCTCCCTCTGTCTCTCTGTCCTCCCTCTGTCTCCCTGTCCTCCCTCTGTCTCCCTGTCCTCCCTCTGTCTCTCTGTCCTCCCTCTGTCTCTCTGTCCTCCCTCTGTCTCTCTGTCCTCCCTCTCTCTCCCTAAATGAACAGATTGGTCTTAAGGACTGTTTTTTTCCCTATAATGTGTGTCTGTGTAAGTGTGTGACTGTGTGTATGTGTGTGTGACCCAGAAAGAGGGCTTAGGGACAGAGGGCAATGGATTGCTCTCTCTCTCTGTGCGCGTGTGTGTGTGTGTGTGTGTGTGTGTGTGTGTGTGTGTGTGTGTGTGTGTGTGTGTGTGTGTGTGTGTGTGTGTGTGTGTGTGTGTGTGTCCTCCAGTGTGTGTGCCATGTGTGTCAGACGGTGAGTGTTGTGACCTGTCCCACTTGTGTCTCCTTCCTCCAGATGGAGCCATGGTCACGGTGAGCCACACATTATTCACTAACACACACACACACACACACACACACACACACACACACACACACACACACACACACACACACACACACACACACACACACACACACACACACCTTACAGTCACCATCAAAAATCACCAAATCAGCCCCACTCCTAACTTCTCTACTGGTCATCTATAACGGAGTGTAGAAATACACTAGTATGATTAGAAAGTAGAGAAGCAGCATCAGTGAGGACCAATCACACTGGAGTTCAGGCCTCCACCAAGCTTTCAGAGTTTGCACTTTTGGGATGATTTCATTGCACCAGGCAAGCTCAATAAACTCATTCACGCACATGGCACGCTCGCACACACACTCTCACACACACATGCGCACACGCACACGCACACACACACACACACACACACACACACACACACACACACACACACACACACACACACACACACACACACACACAAGTTTAGCGGTGTAGTGGAGCAGCAGCTGGCTCGGAGGCGCAGCCTGTGAACTGATTGAGAGGAAGCCACGCGTTCACAGCTTCCCAGCCATACAGCCTACGAGCCTCGCCATCTGGGGCCCGGCTGGGGCCGAGCGGAGCCGAGGACGAGCGGCCATGTTTTTATCTATGCGGTTTAGAGTGAGAGAGCTCACACAACATATTCAATATCATTAACAGAGTCTGAGGTTTCACTAATCTACTGTTGAAATATAACCACATTGGAGGTTGTAAAACATCCACTGTTTACAATCCACTGTCGATAACATTGAAATGAACATTTCACCCTGGGAATTCTGGGAATATTAGGAAATATTCTGGGAATGTTGTGGTAATATTCTGAGAATGTACTGTAGGTTACAGATATGGTAGGTCAATACTGTAGGTTACAGATATGGTAGGTCAATAGGTTACAGATATGGTAGGTCAATAGGTTACAGATATGGAAGGTCAATAGGTTACAGATATGGTAGGTCAATACTGTAGGTTACAGATATGGTAGGTCAATACTGTAGGTTACAGATGGTAGGTCAATACTGTAGGTCACAGATATGGTAGGTCAATACTGTAGGTTACAGATATGGTAGGTCAATACTGTAGGTTACAGATATGGTAGGTCAATACTGTAGGTTACAGATATGGTAGGTCAATACTGTAGGTTACAGATATGGTAGGTCAATACTGTAGGTTACAGATATGGTAGGTCAATACTGTAGGTTACAGATATGGTAGGTCAATACTGTAGGTTACAGATATGGTAGGTCAATACTGTAGGTTAGGTTACAGATATGGTAGGTCAATATAGGTTACAGATATGGTAGGTCAATACAGATATGTAGGTCAATAGGTTACAGATATGGTAGGTCAATAGGTTTAGGTTACAGAGGTTACAGATATGGGTCAATACTGTAGGTTACAGATATGGTAGGTCAATACTGTAGGTTACAGATATGGTAGGTCAATAGTAGGTTACAGATATGGTAGGTCAATACTGTAGGTTACAGATATGGTAGGTCAATACTGTAGGTTACAGATATGGTAGGTCAATACTGTAGGTTACAGATATGGTAGGTCAATACTGTAGGTTACAGATATGGTAGGTCAATACTGTAGGTTACAGATATGGTAGGTCAATAGGTTACAGATATGGTAGGTCAATACTGTAGGTTACAGATATGGTAGGTCAATACTGTAGGTTACAGATAGGTTACAGGTAAGGTCAATACTGTAGGTTACAGATATGGTAGGTCAATACTGTAGGTTACAGATATGGTAGGTCAATACTGTAGGTTACAGATATGGTAGGTCAATACTGTAGGTTACAGATATGGAAGGTCAATATGGTAGGTCAATACTGTAGGTTACAGATATGGAAGGTCAATACTGTAGGTTACAGATATGGTAGGTCAATACTGTAGGTTACAGATATGGTAGGTCAATACTGTAGGTTACAGATATGGTAGGTCATAGGTTACAGATATGGTAGGTCAATACAGATATGGTAGGTCAATACTGTAGGTTACAGATATGGTAGGTCAATACTGTAGGTTACAGATATGGTAGGTCAATACTGTAGGTTACAGATATGGTAGGTCAATACTGTAGGTTACAGATATGGTAGGTCAATAGGTTACAGATATGGTAGGTCAATACTGTAGGTTACAAATATGGTAGGTCAATAGGTTACAGATATGGAAGGTCAATACTGTAGGTTACAGATATGGTAGGTCAATACTGTAGGTCACAGATATGGTAGGTCAATACTGTAGGTTACAGATATGGTAGGTCAATACTGTAGGTACAGATATGGTAGGTCAATACTGTAGGTCACAGATACAGATATGGTAGGTCAATACTGTAGGTCAATACTGTAGGTTACAGATATGGTAGGTCAATAGGTTACAGATATGGTAGGTCAATACTGTAGGTTACAGGTTAGGTCACAGATATGGTAGGTCAATACTGTAGGTTACAGATATGGTAGGTCAATACTGTAGGTCATAGATGTGGTAGGTCAATACTGTAGGTCACAGATATGGTAGGTCAATACTGTAGGTTACAGATATGGTAGGTCAATACTGTAGGTTACAGATATGGTAGGTCAATAGGTTACAGATATGGTAGGTCAATACTGTAGGTTACAGATATGGTAGGTCAATACTGTAGGTTACAGATATGTAGGTCAATACTGTAGGTTACAGATATGGTAGGTCAATACTGTAGGTTACAGATATGGTAGGTCAATACTGTAATATATGGTAGGTCAATAGGTTACAGATATGGTAGGTCAATAGGTTACAGATATGGTAGGTCAATACTGTAGGTCACAGATATGGTAGGTCAATACTGTAGGTTACAGATATTGTAGGGTAATACTGTAGGTTACAGATATGGTAGGTCAATACTGTAGGTTACAGATATGGTAGGTCAATACTGTAGATTACAGATATGGTAGGTCAATACTGTAGGTTACAGATATGGTAGGTCAATACTGTAGGTTACAGATATGGTAGGTCAATAGGTCACACAGATATGTAGGTCAATACTGTAGGTTACAGATATGGTAGGTCAATACTAGGTAGGTCACAGATATGGTAGGTCAATACTGTAGGTCACAGATAGGTACAATATGGTAGGTTAGGTTACAATATGGTAGGTCAATAGGTTACAGATATGGTAGGTCAATACTGTAGGTTACAGATATGGTAGGTCAATAGGTTACAGATATGGTAGGTCAATACTGTAGGTTACAGATATGGTAGGTCAATACTGTAGGTCACAGATATGGTAGGTCAATACTGTAGGTTACAGATATGGTAGGTCAATACTGTAGGTTACAGATATGGTAGGTCAATACTGTAGGTCACAGATATGGTAGGTCAATACTGTAGGTCACAGATAGGGTAGGTCAATACTGTAGGTCACAGATATGGTAGGTCAATACTGTAGGTCACAGATAGGGTAGGTCAATACTGTAGGTTACAAATATGGTAGGTCAATAGGTTACAATATGGTAGGTCAATAGGTTACAGATATGGTAGGTCAATAGGTTACAGATATGGTAGGTCATACTGTAGGTTACAGATATGGTAGGTCAATACTGTAGGTTACAGATATGGTAGGTCAATACTGTAGGTTACAGATATGGTAGGTCAATACTGTAGGTTACAGATATGGTAGGTCAATACTGTAGGTTACAGATATGGTAGGTCAATACTGTAGGTTAGAGATATGGTAGGTCAATAGGTTACAGATATGGTAGGTCAATAGGTTAGAGATATGGTAGGTGTGGTAGGTTACAGATATGGTAGGTCAATACTGTAGGTTACAGATATGGTAGGTCAATACTGTAGGTTACAGATATGGTAGGTCAATACTGTAGGTTACAGATATGGTAGGTCAATACTGTAGGTCACAGATAGGGTAGGTCAATACTGTAGGTTACAAATATGGTAGGTCAATAGGTTACAGATATGGAAGGTCAATACTGTAGGTTACAGATATGGTAGGTCAATACTGTAGGTCACAGATATGGTAGGTCAATACTGTAGGTTACAGATATGGTAGGTCAATACTGTAGGTCACAGATGTGGTAGGTCAATACTGTAGGTCACAGATAGGGTAGGTCAATACTGTAGGTTACAGATAGGGTAGGTCAATACTGTAGGTTACAGATATGGTAGGTCAATACTGTAGGTCACAGATGTGGTAGGTCAATACTGTAGGTCAATACTGTAGGTTACAGATATGGTAGGTCAATAGGTTACATATATGGTAGGTCAATACTGTAGGTTACAGATATGGTAGGTCAATACTGTAGGTCAATACTGTAGGTTACAGATATGGTAGGTCAATACTGTAGGTCAATACTGTAGGTTACAGATATGGTAGGTCAATAGGTTACAGATATGGTAGGTCAATACTGTAGGTTACAGATATGGAAGGTCAATACTGTAGGTTACAGATATGGTAGGTCAATAGGTTACAGATATGGTAGGTCAATAGGTTACAGATATGGTAGGTCAATATAGGTTACAGATATGGTAGGTCAATACTGGTTACAGATATGGTAGGTCAATAGGTTACAGATATGGTAGGTCATATAGGTTACAGATATGGTAGGTCAATACTGTAGGTCACAGATATGGTAGGTCAATACTGTAGGTCACAGATATGGTCAATACTGTAGGTCAATACTGTAGGTTACAGATATGGTAGGTCAATAGGTTACAGATATGGTAGGTCAATACTGTAGGTTACAGATGTGGTAGGTCAATACTGTAGGTTACAGATAGGGGTAGGTCAATACTGTAGGTACAGATACTGTAGGTTACAGATATGGTAGGTCAATAGGTTACAGATATGGTAGGTCAATACTGTAGGTTACAGATATGGTAGGTCAATACTGTAGGTCAATACTGTAGGTTACAGATATGGTAGGTCAATAGGTTACAGATATGGTAGGTCAATACTGTAGGTTACAGATATGGTAGGTCATAGGTTACAGATATGGTAGGTCAATAGGTTACAGATATGGTAGGTCATACTGTAGGTTACAGATATGGTAGGTCAATACTGTAGGTTACAGATATGGTAGGTCAATACTGTAGGTTACAGATATGGTAGGTCAATACTGTAGGTTACAGATATGGTAGGTCAATACTGTAGGTTACAGATATGGTAGGTCAATACTGTAGGTTACAGATATGGTAGGTCAATACTGTAGGTTACAGATATGGTAGGTCAATAGGTTACAGATATGGTAGGTCAATACTGTAGGTTACAGATATGGTAGGTCAATACTGTAGGTTACAGATATGGTAGGTCAATACTGTAGGTTACAGATATGGTAGGTCAATACTGTAGGTTACAGATATGGTAGGTCAATACTGTAGGTTACAGATATGGTAGGTCAATACTGTAGGTTACAGATATGGTAGGTCAATACTGTAGGTTACAGATATGGTAGGTCAATAGGTTACAGATATGGTAGGTCAATACTGTAGGTTACAGATATGGTAGGTCAATACTGTAGGTCACAGATATGGTAGGTCAATACTGTAGGTCACAGATAGGGTAGGTCAATACTGTAGGTTACAGATATGGTAGGTCAATAGGTTACAGATATGGTAGGTCAATACTGTAGGTTACAGATATGGTAGGTCAATAGGTTACAGATATGGAAGGTCAATACTGTAGGTTACAGATATGGTAGGTCAATACTGTAGGTTACAGATATGGTAGGTCAATACTGTAGGTTACAGATATGGTAGGTCAATACTGTAGGTTACAGATATGGTAGGTCAATACTGTAGGTTACAGATATGGTAGGTCAATACTGTAGGTCACAGATATGGTAGGTCAATACTGTAGGTTACAGATATGGTAGGTCAATACTGTAGGTTACAGATATGGTAGGTCAATACTGTAGGTTACAGATATGGTAGGTCAATACTGTAGGTTACAGATATGGAAGGTCAATACTGTAGGTTACAGATATGGTAGGTCAATACTGTAGGTTACAGATATGGTAGGTCAATACTGTAGGTTAGGTCAGAGGTTACAGATATGGTAGGTCAATACTGTAGGTTACAGATATGGTAGGTCAATACTGTAGGTTACAGATATGGTAGGTCAATACTGTAGGTTACAGATATGGTAGGTCAATACTGTAGGTCACAGATATGGTAGGTCAATACTGTAGGTTACAGATATGGTAGGTCAATACTGTAGGTTACAGATATGGTAGGTCAATACTGTAGGTTACAGATATGGTAGGTCAATACTGTAGGTTACAGATATGGTAGGTCAATAGGTTACAGATATGGTAGGTCAATACTGTAGGTTACAGATATGGTAGGTCAATACTGTAGGTTACAGATATGGTAGGTCAATACTGTAGGTTACAGATATGGTAGGTCAATACTGTAGGTTACAGATATGGTAGGTCAATACTCACAGATACTAGGTCAATAGGTTACAGATATGGTAGGTCAATACTGTAGGTCACAGATAGGGTAGGTCAATACTGTAGGTTACAAATATGGTAGGTCAATAGGTTACAGATATGGTAGGTCAATACTGTAGGTTACAGATATGGTAGGTCAATAGTCAATAGGTTACAGATATGGAAGGTCAATACTGTAGGTTACAGATATGGTAGGTCAATACTGTAGGTCACAGATATGGTAGGGTAATACTGTAGGTTACAGATATGGTAGGTCAATAGGTTACAGATATGGTAGGTCAATACTGTAGGTTACAGATATGGTAGGTCAATACTGTAGGTTACAGATATGGTGGTCAATAAGGTCAATACTGTAGGTTACAGATATGGTAGGTCAATACTGTAGGTTACAGATATGGAAGGTCAATACTGTAGGTTACAGATATGGTAGGTCAATAGGTTACAGATGGTAGGTCAAGGTTACAGGTTACAGATATGGTAGGTCAATACTGTAGGTTACAGATATGGTAGGTCAATACTGTAGGTTACAGATATGGTAGGTCAATACAGGTTACAGATATGGTAGGTCAATACTGTAGGTTACAGATATGGTAGGTCAATACTGTAGGTTACAGATATGGTAGGTCAATACTGTAGGTTACAGATATGGTAGGTCAATACTGTAGGTCAATAGGTTACAGATATGGAAGGTCAATACTGTAGGTTACAGATATGGTAGGTCAATACTGTAGGTCACAGATATGGTAGGTCAATACTGTAGGTTACAGATATGGTAGGTCAATACTGTAGGTTACAGATATGGTAGGTCAATACTGTAGGTTACAGATATGGTAGGTCAATACTGTAGGTTACAGATATGGTAGGTCAATACTGTAGGTTACAGATATGGTAGGTCAATACTGTAGGTTACAGATAGGTCAATACTGTAGGTTACAGATATGGTAGGTCAATAGGTTACAGATATGGTAGGTCAATACTGATAGGTAGGTCAATACTGTAGGTCAATACTGTAGGTTACAGATATGATAGGTCAATAGGTTACAGATATGGTAGGTCAATACTGTAGGTTACAGATATGGAAGGTCAATACTGTAGGTTACAGATATGGTAGGTCAATAGGTTACAGATATGGTAGGGCAATACTGTAGGTTACAGATATGGTAGGTCAATACTGTAGGTCACAGATATGGTAGGTCAATACTGTAGGTTACAGATATGGTAGGTCAATACTGTAGGTTACAGATATGGTAGGTATGGATATGGTAGGTCAATACTGTAGGTTACAGATATGGTAGGTCAATACTGTAGGTTACAGATATGGTAGGTCAATAGGTTACAGATATGGTAGGTCAATAGGTTACAGATATGGTAGGTCAATACTGTAGGTTACAGATATGGTAGGTCAATACTGTAGGTTACAGATATGGTAGGTCAATACTGTAGGTTACAGATATGGTAGGTCAATACTGTAGGTTACAGATATGGTAGGTCAATACTGTAGGTTACAGATATGGTAGGTCAATAGGTTACAGATATGGTAGGTCAATACTGTAGGTTACAGATATGGAAGGTCAATACTGTAGGTTACAGATATGGTAGGTCAATACTGTAGGTTACAGATATGGTAGGTCAATACTGTAGGTTACAGATATGGTAGGTCAATACTGGTAGGTTACAGATATGGTAGGTCAATACTGTTACAGGTTACAGATATGGTAGGTCAATACTGTAGGTTACAGATATGGTAGGTCAATACTGTAGGTTACAGATATGGTAGGTCAATACTGTAGGTTACAGATATGGTAGGTCAATAGGTTACAGATATGGTAGGTCAATACTGTAGGTTACAGATATGGTAGGTCAATACTGTAGGTCACAGATATGGTAGGTCAATACTGTAGGTCACAGATATGGTAGGTCAATACTGTAGGTTACAGATAGGGTAGGTCAATACTGTAGGTTACAGATATGGTAGGTCAATACTGTAGGTTACAGATATGGTAGGTCAATACTGTAGGTTACAGATATGGTAGGTCAATAGGTCACAGATAGGTCAGGTCAATACTGTAGGTTACAGATATGGTAGGTCAATAGGTTACAGATATGGTAGGTCAATACTGTAGGTTACAGATATGGTAGGTCAATACTGTAGGTCAATACTGTAGGTTACAGATATGGTAGGTCAATAGGTTACAGATATGGTAGGTCAATACTGTAGGTTACAGATATGGTAGGTCAATACTGTAGGTTACAGATATGGTAGGTCAATAGGTTACAGATATGGTAGGTCATATAGGTTACAGATATGGTAGGTCAATACTGTAGGTCACAGATATGGTAGGTCAATACTGTAGGTTACAGATATGGTAGGTCAATACTGTAGGTTACAGATATGGTAGGTCAATGTAGGTTACAGATATGGTAGGTCAATACTGTAGGTTACAGATATGGAAGGTCAATACTGTAGGTTACAGATATGGTAGGTCAATAGGTTACAGATATGGTAGGGCAATACTGTAGGTTACAGATATGGTAGGTCAACTGTAGGTTACAGATATGGTAGGTCAATACTGTAGGTTACAGATATGGTAGGTCAATACTGTAGGTTACAGATATGGTAGGTCAATACTGTAGGTTACAGATATGGTAGGTCAATACTGTAGGTTACAGATATGGTAGGTCAATACTGTAGGTTACAGATATGGTAGGTCAATACTGTAGGTTACAGATATGGTAGGTCAATACTGGTAGGTTACAGATATGGTAGGTCAATACTGTAGGTTACAGATATGGTAGGTCAATACTGTAGGTCACAGATATGGTAGGTCAATACTGTAGGTTACAGATAGGGTAGGTTACAATATGGTAGGTCAATACTGTAGGTTACAGATATGGTAGGTCAATAGGTTACATATATGGTAGGTCACAGATACTGGTAGGTTCAATACTGTAGGTCAGATATGTAGGTCAATACTGTAGGTTACAGATATGGTAGGTCAATAGGTTACAGATATGGTAGGTCAATACTGTAGGTTACAGATATGGTAGGTCAATACTGTAGGTTACAGATATGGTAGGTCAATACTGTAGGTTACAGATATGGTAGGTCAATAGGTTACAGATATGGTAGGTCAATAGGTTACAGATATGGTAGGTCAATAGGTTACAGATATGGTAGGTCAATACTGTAGGTCACAGATATGGTAGGTCAATACTGTAGGTTCAGATATGGTAGGTAGGTCAATATGTAGGTCAATACTGTAGGTTACAGATATGGTAGGTCAATAGGTTACAGATATGGTAGGTCAATACTGTAGGTCACAGATATGGTAGGTCAATACTGTAGGTCACAGATAGGGTAGGTCAATACTGTAGGTCAATACTGTAGGTTACATATAGGTGGTAGGTCAATAGGTTACAGATATGGTAGGTCAATACTGTAGGTTACAGATATGGTAGGTCAATACTGTAGGTCAATACTGTAGGTTACAGATATGGTAGGTCAATACTGTAGGTTACAGATATGGAAGGTCAATACTGTAGGTTACAGATATGGTAGGTCAATAGGTTACAGATATGGTAGGTCAAACTGTAGGTTACAGATATGGTAGGTCAACTAGGTTACAGATATGGTAGGTCAATACTGTAGGTCACAGATATGGTAGGTCAATACTGTAGGTTACAGATATGGTAGGTCAATATGTAGGTTACAGATATGGTAGGTCAATACTGTAGGTTACAGATAGGGTAGGTCAATACTGTAGGTTACAGATATGGTAGGTCAATAGGTTACAGATATGGTAGGTCAATACTGTAGGTTACAGATATGGTAGGTCAATAATGTAGGTCAATACTGTAGGTTACAGATATGGTAGGTCAATAGGTTACAGATATGGTAGGTCAATACTGTAGGTTACAGATATGGTAGGTCAATACTGTAGGTTACATATATGGTAGGTCAATACTGTAGGTTACAGATATGGAAGGTCAATACTGTAGGTTACAGATATGGTAGGTCAATACTGTAGGTTACAGATATGGTAGGTCAATAGGTTACAGATATGGTAGGTCAATAGGTTACAGATATGGTAGGTCAATAGGTTACAGATATGGTAGGTCAATAGGTTACAGATATGGTAGGTCAATAGGTTACAGATATGGTAGGTCAGACTGTAGGTTCAGATAGGTAGGTCAATAGGTTACAGATATGGTAGGTCAATAGGTTACAGATATGGTAGGTCAATACTGTAGGTTACAGATATGGTAGGTCAATACTGTAGGTTACAGATAGGGTAGGTCAATAGGTTACAGATATGGTAGGTCAATACTGTAGGTTACAGATATGGTAGGTCAATACTGTAGGTTACAGATATGGTAGGTCAATACTGTAGGTTACAGATATGGTAGGTCAATAGGTTACAGATATGGTAGGTCAATACTGTAGGTTACAGATATGGAAGTTAAGGTCAATACTGGAGGTTACAGATATGGTAGGTCAATAGGTTACAGATATGGTAGGTGAATACTGTAGGTTACAGATATGGAGGTCAATACTGTGAGGTTACAGATATGGAGGTCAATACTGTAGGTCAATACTGTAGGTTACAGATATGGTAGGTCAATACTGTAGGTTACAGATATGGTAGGTCAAGAGGTTACAGATAGGTTAGGTTAGATATGGTAGGTCAATACTGTAGGTTACAGATATGGTAGGTCAATACTGTAGGTCACAGATATGGTAGGTCAATACTGGGTTGGGGTTACAGATATGGTAGGTCAATAGTAGGTTACAGATATGGTAGGTCAATAGGTCACAGATATGGTAGGGTAATACTGTAGGTTACAGATATGGTAGGGTGAGAGAGAGCTGTGGGTTGAGAGGGAGGGAGAGAGAGGGAGATGGAGAACGATTGAGGGGGTGAGAGAGAGAGACCCCCTCAGATCGTTCTCCATCTCCCTGAGAGAGAGGGAGGAGAGAGAGGGAGATGGAGAATGATTGATGATTGATTGATTGAGGGGTGAGAGAGAGGGAGGAGAGAGGGAGATGGAGAACGATTGAGAGAGAGAGGAGAGGAGAGAGAGAGGGAGAGGGAGGGAGAGAGAAGATTGAGAGAGGGTGAGAGAGAGGGAGGAGAGAGAGGGTGATGGAGAAAGATTGAGAGGGTGAGAGAGAGGGAGGAGAGAGAGGGAGATGGGAAAGATTGAGGGGTGAGAGAGAGGGAGGAGAGAGAGGGAGGGAGATGGAGAACGATTGAGGGGGTGAGAGAGAGGGAGGAGAGAGAGGGAGAGAGAGAGGGAGGAGAGAGAGGGTGATGGAGAAAGATTGAGAGGGTGAGAGAGAGGGAGGAGAGAGAGGGAGATGGAGAAATATTGAGAGGGTCAGAGAGAGAGGGAGAGAGAGAGAGAGAGAGAGAGAGAGAGAGATGGAGAACGATTGAGAGAAGAGAGAGAGAGAGAGGGAGGAGAGAGAGGTGATGAGAGAAAGATTGAGAGGTGAGAGAGAGAGAGGAGAGAGAGAGAGAGAGAGAGAGAGAAGGAGAGGGAAGGATTGAGGAGGTGAGAGAGAGAGAGAGAGAGAGAGAGGAGAGAGAGAGAGGGAGAGGAGAGGAGAACGAGAGGAGGAGACAAGAGAGAGAGAGAGAGAGAGAGAGGGAGAGAGAGAGAGATGGAGAACGAGAGAGAGAGAGAGAGAGAGGAGAGAGAGAGAGAGAGAGAGAGAGAGAAGAGAGAGAGAGAGAGAGGGAGAGAGAGAGAGAAGAGAGAAGAGAGAGAGAGAGAGAGAGAGGAGAGAGAGAGAGAGAGAACGAAGAGGGAGAAGAGAGAGAGAGAGGAGAAGAGAGAGGAGGAGAGAAGAGAGAGAGAGGGAGAAGAGAGAGAGAGAGAACGAGAGAGAGAGAGAGAGAGAGAGAGAGAGAGAGAGAGAGAGAGAGAGAGAGAGAGAGAGAGAGAACGAGAGAGAAGAGAGAGAGAGAACGAGAGAGAGAGAGAGAACGAGAGAGAGAGGAGAACGAGAGAGAGAGAGAGAGAGAGAGAGAGAGAGGGAGAGAGAGAGAGAGAGGGAGAAAGAGAGAGAGAGGGAGAACGAGAGAGAGAAGAGGAGAACGAGAGAGAGAGGGAGAGAGAGAGAGAACGAGAGAGAGAGAGGAGGAGAGAGAGAGGGAGAACGAGAGAGAGAGAGAGAGAACGAGAGAGTGAGAACAAGAGGAGAACGAGAGAGAGAGAGGGGAGAAGAAGAGAGAGAACGAGAGGGAGAGAACGAGAGAGTGAGGGAGAACGAGAGAGTGAGGGAGAACGAGAGAGTGAGGGAGAACGAGAGAGAGTGAGGGAGGAGAGAGAGAGGGAGAGAGAGAGAGAGAGGGAGGGAGAAGAGAGAGAGAGAGGAGGGAGGGAGAACGAGAGAGAGAGAGAGGGAGGGAGAACGAGAGAGAGAGGGAGGGAGAACGAGAGAGAGAGGGAGAACGAGAGAGTGAGGAGAAGAGAGAGAGAGAGGGAGAACGAGAGAGTGAGGGAGAACGAGAGAGAGGGAGAACGAGAGAGAGAACGAGAGAGTGAGGGAGAACGAGAGAGAGAGAGAGAGAGAGAGAGAGAGAGAGAACGAGAGAGAGAGAGAGAGAGAACGAGAGAGAGAGAGAGAGAGAGAGAGAGAGAGATCGGCTCAGTGAGCACAGCCTTGCCATTGAGAAGGGTAGACACAGGAAAACCTGGCTCCCTGTAGAGGAAAGGCTCTGCAAACACTGCACAACAGCAGAACCTGAGACGGAGCTGCATTTCCTGACAAAATGTCAAAAATATAAAACAATTAGACAGTGTAATTTCCCCAATTTTGAAACACTTATTGAAGGTTTCAAAGACCTCTCTGATGAGAGTAGGCTACCCGTCCTGTTGGGGGAGGACGCAGAGAGCTGTGGGTTGACAGCGCACTACATTGCTGCCTGCCATAAGTTGAGGGACAGTGTCTGACAGACCAATCAACCTGCACATGTCCTCTACTGTATGCTTATTGTTATTGTTGAATGTGTTGGTTATTTTGACACTTGATTACTGTTGTTACTGTTGTCCCGTTGACTATTTGATTCTCATTTTGATGTATTTTTATATCGTAAATATCCTAAATAAGCTTTGGCAGTATGTACATTGTTACGTCATGCCAATAAAGCATTGAATTGGAATTATATTAAGAGAGAGAGAGAGAGAGAGAGAGAGAGAGAGAGAGAGAGAGAGAGAGAGAGAGAGAGAGAGAGAGAGAGAGAGAGAGAGAGAGAGAGAGAGAGAGAGAAAGTCAAGAGAATTGAGAAGAATGCAGAGCGAGCTGAAAAAGGTGAGAGGTTGAGAGAGCAAGAGAAAATATGTGAGGGGGAGGGAAGCAACACATCACCTTCCAAGATTGAATTTTCGTGTTGGGAAAGCGAGTCAAGCCCCCTGGAGTGGCAAAATGAAAACAAGAATACAAGGGGATGGAGAGAGGGAGACAGGGAGGAGAACAGGGAGAAGGAGACAGGGGAGGAGGGAAGAAGGAGACAGAAGAGAGAGAAGGAGGGGGAGAAGGAGACAGAAGGAGAGAGAGAGGGAGAGAAGGAGAGAGAGAGAGAGAGATATGGAGGGGATACAGTGAGAGGAGAGAGAGAAGGAGAGAGAGGGGAGAGAGAAGGAGAGAGAGAGATGGAGGGGATATAGTGAGAAGAGAGAGAGAATGAGAGAGAGGAGAGAGAAGAGAGAGAGATGGAGGGGATATAGTGAGAAGAGAGAGAGAAGGAGAGAGAGGGGAGAGAGAAGGAGAGAGAGAGATGGAGGGGATATAGTGAGAAGAGAGAGAGAATGAGAGAGAGGGGAGAGAGAGAGACAGAGGGGATACAGTGAGAGGAGAGAGGAGAAGGAGAGAGAGGAGAGAGAGAGAGACAGAGGGGATACAGTGAGGATGCATGGGTCAGCATCAGAAGATACTGCAGAATAACATTAGGGAAGCATGGGTCAGCATCCAAATTTACCTCAACTCACCGACCCAACCAAAAAACAGGCTGACACACACACACACACACACACACACACACACACACACACACACACACACACACACACACACACACACACACACACACACACACACACACACACACACACACACACACACACACACACACACACACACACACGCACACACACACACACACACACTATGATCTGTAACAGTGTGAAGCCCAGTTCCACCAGTATACAGAGTGACTCACCACGCCTATGATCTGTAACAGTGTGAAGCCCAGTTCCACCAGTATACAGAGAGACTCACCACGTCTATGATCTGTAACAGTGTGAAGCCCAGTTCCACCAGTATACAGAGACTCACCACGTCTATGATCTGTAACAGTGTGAAGCCCAGTTCCACCAGTATACAGAGAGACTCACCACGTCTATGATCTGTAACAGTGTGAAGCCCGGTTCTACCAGTATACAGAGAGACTCACCACGTCTATGATCTGTAACAGTGTGAAGCCCAGTTCCACCAGTATACAGAGACTCACCACGTCTATGATCTGTAACAGTGTGAAGCCCGGTTCTACCAGTATACAGAGAGACTCACCACGTCTATGATCTATAACAGTGTGAAGCCCAGTTCTACCAGTATACAGAGAGAGACTCACCACGTCTATGATCTGTAACAGTGTGAAGCCCAGTTCCACCAGTATACAGAGAGAGACTCACCACGTCTATGATCTGTAACAGTGTGAAGCCCAGTTCTACCAGTATACAGAGAGACTCACCACGTCTATGATCTGTAACAGTGTGAAGCCCAGTTCCACCAGTATAGGAGCTGAGTCGTTGAACACTGGTCTCTCCAGACGGTTATAGTTAGTCAACAGATCCTTGTACAGCTTCCGCTGGTACTGACCACCAACACAACCTGATGGACAAAGAGATGGAGAGAGAGAGGAAGAGAGAGGAAGAGAGAGAGATGAAGAGAGAGGAAGAGAGTATGAGAGAGGAAGAGAGAGGGAGAGGAAGAGAGAGATGAAGAGAGAGAGAGGAAGAGAGTATGAGAGAGGAAGAGAGAGAAGAAGAGAGAGAGATGAAGAGAGAGGAAGAGAGTAGAGAGAGAGGAAGAGAGAGAAGAAGAGAGAGGAAAGAGAGAGAAGAGAGAGAGGAAGAGAGAGGAAGAGAGAGATGGAGGGAGAGAGTATGAGAGAGGAAGAGGGAGATGGAGGGAGAGAGTATGAGAGAGGAAGAGAGAGGAAGAGAGAGGATGGAGGGAGAGAGAGAGAGAGATTTACATTGATCAAGAGAGAGGGAGGAAGAGAGAGAAGAGAGAGGAAGAGAGAGGAAGAGAGGGATGGAGGGAGAGAGAGAGAGATTTCCATTGATCATCTAGAAAACCAACATAGAAACCATGAAGGATTAAAACCATCACATATAACACCTTGTTGACCACACAGAGAGAGAGAGAGAGATAGAGAGAGGTTGAAGAGAGAGAGAGAGGAGGGAGGTAGAGAGAGAGAGAGATAAAAGCTAAATGGCATATATTATTATTATTATTAGAGAGGTAGAGAGAGAAAGAGTAGAGAGAGAGGTAGAGAGAGAAAGAGGTAGAGAGAGAGGTAGAGAGAGAGAGAGTAAGAGAGAGAGAGAGAGAGAGAGAGAGAGAGAGAGAGAGGTAGAGAGAGAGAGAGAGAGAGAGAGAGAGAGAGAAAGAGGTAGAGAGAGAGGTAGAGAGAGGTAGAGAGAGAGACAGAGAGAGAGAGAGAGAGAGAGAGAGAGAGAGAGAGAGAGAGAGAGGGGGAGAGAGAGGTAGAGG
>NW_025745866.1:125741-153241 GCF_021184085.1 Oncorhynchus gorbuscha | reverse complement strand
ACAGAGCTTTTTAACAGGTTCAGTAGCGTATGTGTGTGTGCGTCTGTGCGTCTGTGCGTGTGTGTGTGTGTGTGTCTGTATCTTCATCAGCAGCTTGCATGACTTCTTTAAGTGCATCAGGACCTAAAAAGGCAAGGTGCTCTTATTATTAGAATGGGAGTCAGTGTGAGTCCATCTATCTACACAGGTTCAGCAGAGTGAGTCCATCTATCTACACCGGTTCAGCAGTGTGAGTCCATCTATCTACACAGGTTCAGCAGTGTGAGTCCATCTAGGTTCAGCAGTGTGAGTCCATCTATCTACACGGTTCAGCAGTGTGAGTCCATCTATCTACAGGTTCAGCAGTGTGAATCCATCTATCTACACAGGTTCAGCAGTGTGAGTCCATCTATCTACACAGGTTCAGCAGTGTGAGTCCATCTATCTACACAGGTTCAGCAGTGTGAGTCCATCTATCTACACAGGTTCAGCAGTGTGAGTCCATCTATCTACACAGGTTCAGCAGTGTGAGTCCATCTATCTACACAGGTTCAGCAGTGTGAGTCCATCTATCTACACAGGTTCAGCAGTGTGAGTCCATCTATCTACACAGGTTCAGCAGTGTGAGTCCATCTATCTACACAGGTTCAGCAGTGTGAGTCCATCTATCTACACAGGTTCAGCAGTGTGAGTCCATCTATCTACACAGGTTCAGCAGTGTGAGTCCATCTGCACAGGTTCAGCAGTGTGAGTCCATCTATCACAGGTTCAGCAGTGTGAGTCCATCTATCACAGGTTCAGCAGTGTGAGTCCATCTATCTACACAGGTTCAGCAGTGTGAGTCCATGAGTCCATCTATCTACACAGGTTCAGCAGTGTGAGTCCATCTATCTACACCGGTTCAGCAGTGTGAGTCCATCTATCTGCACAGGTTCAGCAGTGTGAGTCCATCTATCTGCACAGGTTCAGCAGTGTGAGTCCATCTATCTGCACAGGTTCAGCAGTGTGAGTCCATCTATCTACACCGGTTCAGCAGTGTGAGTCCATCTATCTACACCGGTTCAGCAGTGTGAGTCCATCTATCTACACCGGTTCAGCAGTGTGAGTCCATCTATCTACAGGTTCAGCAGGTTCAGCAGTGTGAGTCCATCTATCTACACCGGTTCAGCAGTGTGAGTCCATCTATCTACACAGGTTCAGCAGTGTGAGTCCATCTATCTACACAGGTTCAGCAGTGTGAGTCCATCTATCTACACAGGTTCAGCAGTGTGAGTCCATCAGCAGTGTGAGTCCATCTACACCGGTTCAGCAGTGTGAGTCCATCTATCTACACAGGTTCAGCAGCAGTGTGTGTAGACAGTGTGTTTAATGCTATGTAATATGGCATGTGTATATTATGAAATAGTATGTTAAATGAATAGTATGTAAAAGTGTGTGTGTGTGTGTGTGTGTGTGTGTGTGTGTGTGTGTGTGTGTGTGTGTGTGTGTGTGTGTGTGTGTGTGTGTGTGTGTGTGTGTGTGTGTGTGTGTGTGTGTGTGTGTGTGTGTGTGTGTGGTCAATGTCTTCTATCCTTGTGGGATCCAAAAATCCCCACAATTCCCCACAAGGATAAGAAAACAAGGCAAATTCTCCCCCGTGACGACATTTCCCACATCCCCATAATTTTATGTCCCCACAAGGATAGAAGAACATAACGCGTGTGTGTGTGTGTGTGTGTGTGTGTGTGTGTGTGTGTGTGTGTGTGTGTGTGTGTGTGTGTGTGTGTGTGTGTGTGTGTGTGTGTGTGTGTGTGTGTGTGTGTGTGTGTGTGTGTGTGTGTGTGTGTGTGTAGAATACATGTCACATAGTTAATGATTGATACATGCGGCCCGTCTTTCTGTGCACACAATGACGTACTTTTCCCTATAGAGCCCTTTGACATGAATGATTTCACCTACTTGAAGCCTGTTACTGAGGATCATTATACCGAGACAGACGAGACCTTACAAGGTCTAACCAGCCACTATGGAAACACAAGCACACGTGTCCTGTTATATCAATGCAACATCTCAAGTAACAGGACGAAGACCACATTCATTCACCCAATAAACCTGTCTTGTCTGATGATATTATCACATGGAAAGATGTCTTATATCATTCTCTGTAATGACCAGTTCTTTAATGATACTTGATCCTAAAAGACGTTCTGATGATATTGAACTGAATTTATGTACCTCCTGTCATCGAGGGCCAGTGGTGGAAAAAGTCCCCAGTTGTCTTGAGTGAAAGTAAAGATACCTTAATAGAAAATGACTCACGTTTAAAAAAAAGTGATAGTCACCCAGTAAAATACTACTTGAGTAAAAGTATTTGCTTTTAAATATACTCAAGTATCACAGGTAAATGTAATTGCAAAAATATACTTAAGTATCAAAAATTGAAGTAAAAGTATAAATCATTTCAAATTCCTTATATTAAGCAAAGCAGACAGCACCATTTTCTTGTTATTTTAATTTACAGATAGCCAGGGGCCCACTCCAACACTCAGACATCATTTACAGATAGCCAGGGGCCCACTCCAACACTCAGACATCATTTACAGATAGCCAGGGGCACGCTCCAACACTCAGACATCATTTACAGATAGCCAGGGGCACGCTCCAACACTCAGACATCATTTACAGATAGCCAGGGGCCCACTCCAACACTCAGACATCATTTACAGATAGCCAGGGGCCCACTCCAACACTCAGACATCATTTACAGATAGCCAGGGGCCCACTCCAACACTCAGACATCATTTACAGATAGCCAGGGGCCCACTCCAACACTCAGACATCATTTACAGATAGCCAGGGGCCCACTCCAACACTCAGACATCATTTACAGATAGCCAGGGGCCCACTCCAACACTCAGACATCATTTACAGATAGCCAGGGGCACGCTCCAACACTCAGACATCATTTACAGATAGCCAGGGGCACGCTCCAACACTCAGACATCATTTACAGATAGCCAGGGGCACGCTCCAACACTCAGACATCATTTACAGATAGCCAGGGGCACACTCCAACACTCAGACATCATTTACAGATAGCCAGGGGCCCACTCCAACACTCAGACATCATTTACAGATAGCCAGGGGCACGCTCCAACACTCAGACATCATTTACAGATAGCCAGGGGCACGCTCCAACACTCAGACATCATTTACAGATAGCCAGGGGCACGCTCCAACACTCAGACATCATTTACAGATAGCCAGGGGCACGCTCCAACACTCAGACATCATTTACAGATAGCCAGGGGCCCGCTCCAACACTCAGACATCATTTACAGATAGCCAGGGGCACGCTCCAACACTCAGACATCATTTACAGATAGCCAGGGGCCCACTCCAACACTCAGACATCATTTACAGATAGCCAGGGGCCCACTCCAACACTCAGACATCATTTACAAACCAAGCCTTTGTGCTTAGTGAGTCCATCAGATCAGAGGCAGGATGGATGACCAGAGATGTTTTCTTGATAAGTGCGTGAATTGGACTATTTTCCTGTGTTGGGAAAATGTATGGAGTAAAAAGTACATAATTTTCTTAAGGAATGTTGTGAGGTAAAAGTTTTTTAAAAATGTAAATAGTAGGCCTCCCTAGTCGTGTAGCGGTCTAAGGCACTGCATGGCAGCTCTAGCTGGCTGAGTGTTGCAGCTGGCTGAGTTACTACATATTCTGGTTCCATACCGGGCTGTGTTGCGGCTCTAGCTGAGTTACAACATATCCTGGTTCCATACCGGGCTGTGTTGCAGCTCTAGCTGAGTTACTACATATCCTGGTTCCATACCAGGCTGTGTTGCAGCTCTAGCTGAGTTACTACATATCCTGGTTCCATACCGGGCTGTGTTGCAGCTGGCTGAGTTACTACATATCCTGGTTCCATACCAGGCTGTGTTGCAGCTCTAGCTGAGTTACTACATATCCTGGTTCCATACCGGGCTGTGTTGCAGCTGGCTGAGATACTACATGTCCTGGTTCCATACCGGGCTGTGTTGCAGCTCTAGCTGCGTTATTACATATTCTGATTCCATACCGGGCTGTGTTGCAGCTCTAACTGCGTTATTACATATTCTGGTTCCATACCGGACTGCAAGGCAGCTCTAGCTGCGTTATTACATATCCTGGTTCCATACCGGGCTGTGTTGCAGCTCTAGCTGCGTTACTACATATCCTGGTTCCATACCGGGCTGTGTTGCAGCTGGCTGAGTTACTACATATCCTGGTTCCATACCGGGCTGTGTTGCAGCTCTAGCTGAGTTACTACATATCCTGGTTCCATACCGGGCTGTGTTGCAGCTCTAGCTGAGTTACTACATATCCTGGTTCCATACCGGGCTGTGTTGCAGCTGGCTGAGTTACTACATATCCTGGTTCCATACCGGGCTGTGTTGCAGCTCTAGCTGAGTTACTACATATCCTGGTTCCATACCGGGCTGTGTTGCAGCTCTAGCTGAGTTACTACATATCCTGGTTCCATACCGGGCTGTGTTGCAGCTCTAGCTGCGTTACTACATATCCTGGTTCCATACCGGGCTGTGTTGCAGCTCTAGCTGAGTTACTACATATCCTGGTTCCATACCAGGCTGTGTTGCAGCTGGCTGCGTTATTACATATCCTGGTTCCATACCGGGCTGTGTTGCAGCTGGCTACGACCTGGAAACCCCTGAGGCGACACACAGGGACAGGTTTGGGATGTCCTTGTCCCATCGTCATCTGGGTCAGGGAAGGGTTTGGGATGTCCTTGTCCCATCGTCATCTGGGTCAGGGAAGGGTTTGGGATGTCCTTGTCCCATCGTCATCTGGGTCAGGGAAGGGTTTGGGATGTTCTTGTCCCATCGTCATCTGGGTCAGGGAAGGGTTTGGGATGTTCTTGTCCCATCGTCATCTGGGTCAGGGAAGGGTTTGGGATGTTCTTGTCCCATCGTCATCTGGGTCAGGGAAGGGTTTGGGATGTCCTTGTCCCATCGTCATCTGGGTCAGGGAAGGGTTTGGGATGTCCTTGTCCCATCGTCATCTGGGTCAGGGAAGGGTTTGGGATGTCCTTGTCCCATCGTCATCTGGGTCAGGGAAGGGTTTGGGTCCCCTTGTCCCATAGTGCTCTAGCGACTCCTGTGGTGGGCCGGGCGCATGCAGGCTGACCCGGTCGCCAGTTGGACAGTGTTTCCTCCGACACATTGGTGCGGCCGGCTTCCGGGTTAAGCCAAGTGTCAACAAGCAGGAGGATGCATGGTTCTCGACCTTTCGCCTCTCCCAAGTCCATACGGGAGTTGCAGCGATGGGACAAGACTGTAACTACCAATTGGATATGACGAAAAAGGGTTTACATTATTTTTTATTATAATAAATAATATATACAGTATATATAAATATAAAGTACAGATACCCCCCCCCCCAAAAGAACTTAAGTATTACTTTCAAGTATTTTTACACCACAGATCACAGTGTATTATGGGATGTACCTCAGCCCAATCTATCCCATTATACTTGTCAATATTGTAGCAAAGTCAGTCCAGACCAGGGCTTGAACCTGTGACCTTGAGATTGTCAACCCAGGACCTTACTGTAGCTGTAACGCCAAGAGATCTGAACCTCTTGGCTAGGTCGCTAAGTGTTGGGCCAAGGTCGCTAGGTGTTGGGTCAAGGTCGCTTGGTGTTGGGTCAAGGTCGCTAGGTGTTGGGTCAAGGTCGCTACTATATTCAGGGAACAAGTATTGAAAAGTACATTAGATGAATACAGGATTAGTTTGAATACACACATTTCCTATCATAATGAAATGAATAACCATGACCTTGTCTGGATTAAAGCAACATCCTAGCCTGTTCTAGTGAACCAGATTGAATCAGAGAGTAACAGGAAATCCTGTGTCTTTGTTAGTATTAAATCACCTAATGTGATTTCTGTCAAAGTCCGAGGGCGTCCCAAATTGCACCTAGTCAAAAGTAGTGCACTATTAAAGGAATAGGGTGCCATTTCAGATGGGCCCTGGTTAAAAGTAGTGCACTATTAATGGAATAGGGTGCCTTTTCAGATGCAGCCTTTGGACGTTTGTTGTGTACTTCAGAGATGAAAATCCCTGGCTCATAACCAGGTCATAAAGGCAAGAAATAGGGCAGGATTATACACTGGTGGGCCCCGTCCCAAATGGCACCCTATTGGCCCATAGGGCTCTGTTCAAAAACATTGCACTATGTAGTGAATAGGATGCTATTTGAGCCGCAGGTTTACTGTAACGTAATATAACCAGGGACCTAGTTTAGGATTCCTCCATCTCTTCTCCTCCCCTTTCCCCTCCATCTCTTCTCCTCCCCTTTCCCCTCCATCTCTTCTCCTCTTCCTCCCTCATTCTCTCCATCTCTTCTCCTCTTCCTCCCTCATTCTCTCCATCTCTTCTCCTCTTTCTCCCTAGTTCCTTCCATCTCTTCTCCTCCTCTAACTCATTGTAACATCATGTCACAATGTTTATTAAATAAACCAATTCACCATCAGAGACCAACCAACGTAGCCAAAGGACTACAAAACAATCACCTACAACAAAGGCTCCCGTCTCCCAGTTTCACTGCATTAGGTTCCATTCATAACTCCACTTCAAAGGCTAACCAGTTTCACTGCATTAGGTTCCCTTCATAACTCCACTTCAAAGGCTCCCATCTCCCAGTTTCACTGCATTAGGTTCCCTTCATAACTCCACTTCAAAGGCTCCCATCTCCCAGTTTCACTGCATTAGGTTCCCTTCATAACTCCACTTCAAAGGCTCCCATCTCCCAGTTTCACTGCATTAGGTTCCCTTCATAAC
This sequence comes from Oncorhynchus gorbuscha, assembly GCF_021184085.1. Classification (NCBI taxonomy): domain Eukaryota; kingdom Metazoa; phylum Chordata; class Actinopteri; order Salmoniformes; family Salmonidae; genus Oncorhynchus; species Oncorhynchus gorbuscha. The sequence goes on along the minus strand of NW_025745866.1, from coordinate 146,432 downwards.
TCCACTTCAAAGGCTCCCGTCTCCCAGTTTCACTGCATTAGGTTCCCTTCATAACTCCACTTCAAAGGCTAACCAGTTTCACTGCATTAGGTTCCCTTCATAACTCCACTTCAAAGGCTCCCATCTCCCAGTTTCACTGCATTAGGTTCCCTTCATAACTCCACTTCAAAGGCTCCCATCTCCCAGTTTCACTGCATTAGGTTCCCTTCATAACTCCACTTCAAAGGCTCCCATCTCCCAGTTTCACTGCATTAGGTTCCCTTCATAACTCCACTTCAAAGGCTCCCATCTCCCAGTTTCACTGCATTAGGTTCCCTTCATAACTCCACTTCAAAGGCTCCCGTCTCCCAGTTTCACTGCATTAGGTTCCCTTCATAACTCCACTTCAAAGGCTCCCGTCTCCCAGTTCACTGCATTAGGTTCCCTTCATAACTCCACTGGCCATACGAGAGAAGCGTCTTCGATCAATACCATTCAGTTGTGTTGTACTAAAATAAAATATTTTATTTCATGGGGCACGAGGCTATTGTTACGATGAAGCAGCCAGTTTAAGTGCCTTTGAGTGCACTGCTGCCTTCCAATACAATCTAAACAGGCAAATGTTACAGAGTCAACGATCTGTGATATAGATGTTTCCATTCTGTCAGATGATGATAGTTGTTGATGGTAGTGACATCATGCGGAGAATACATTCTTTACCCAACCGTATTCTAAATGCAATCACCATGGTTACGTCTAGACGGGCCAACCGCTGAACTAAATGACAATCTACAAGATGCATGTTCCGTTCATTCACCTTGCCTCATGTTTCAGACTTGGCACAGTGTAAAATGTACATACACGACCGCAATGAATTCCATTATCCAGAATCACGCTCATGTGTCTCCAGAATGTCAACATAAAAGAATGCCACTCGCATGGAGGGAAATCATGCCTTGACATTCTCCGTCTAACAAACAGGGGCTGCTATGATGTGGCCACCTTTAAAAAAGCACTGTGTCACACGAGTTGATCAACTATAGACCAGCGATGTAAATGCCAGCCTGGCTATTACCGATATAAAGGTGCCTTTTGAGACAGTCATAGACAGCAGTCATGGACAGCAGTCATAGACAGCAGTCATAGACAGCAGTCATGGACAGCAGTCATGGACAGCAGTCATGGACAGCAGTCATGGACAGCAGTCATAGACAGTTGGGATGCATCCTCCTCTTACAGGGCCAGGAGTGTTTCCACACCACATGACCTGATAAATATCATGTAACTGGGGCCCAGAGGTTCTACCAGGTCAGGGCACATGGACTAGTCCCAGTTGTATACAGTGCATTTGGAAAGTATTCAGACCCCTTTGACTTTTTCCACTTTTTGTTACGTTACAGTCTTCTTCTAAAACTGATTTAAAAAAAAAATTAAATTCCGCAATCTACACACAATACCACATAATGACAAAAAAAAGTTTTTATGGGGTTTTCACATTTTTAGCAAATGTATAAAAAAATTGAACAAATAAATTACTTGTTTACATAAGTATTCAGACCCTTTGCTATGATACTCAAAATTGAGCTCAGGTGTGTCCTGTTGCCATTGATCATCCTTGAGTTTCTACAGCTTGATTGGAGAACACAGTGGCCTCCATTATTCTTAAATGGAAGAAGTTTGGAACCACCAAGACTCTTCCTAGAGCTGGCCGCCCGGCCAAACTGAGCAATCGGTTGAGAAGGGCCTTGGTCAGGGAGGGGACTAGGAACCCGATGGTCACTCTAACTGAGCTCTAGAGTTCCTCTGTGGAGATGGGAGAACCTTCCAGAAGGATAACCATCTCTGCAGCACTCCACCAATCAGGCCTTTATGGTAGAGTGGCCAGACAGAAGCCACTCCTCAGTGAAAGACACATGACAGCCCGCTTGGAGTTTGCCAAAAGGCACCTAAAGACTCTCAGACCATGAGAAACAAGATTATCTGGTCTGATGAAACCAAAATGTAACACTTTGGCCTGAATGCCAAGCGTCACGTCTGGAGGAAACCTGGCACCATCTCTACGGTGAAGCATGGTGGTGGCAGCATCATGTTGTGGGGATGTTTTTCAGTGGCAGAGACTGGCAGACTAATCGGGATTGAGGAAAAGATGAATTGAGCAAAGTACAGAGAGATCCTTGATGAAAACCTGCTCCAGAGCGCTGAAGACTGGTTCACCTTCCAACAGGACAACGACTGTAAGCAAACAGCCAAGACAACGCAGGAGTGGCTTCGGGACACGTCTCTGTATGTCCTTGAGAGGCCAGCCAGAGCCCAGACTTGTCCCAATCTTAACATGTCTGGAGAGACCTGACCTGAAACTAGCTGTGCAGCGATGCTCCCCATCCAACCTGACAGAGCTTGAGAGGATCTGAAAAACTCCCCAAATACATGAACGCCAAGCTTGTAGTGTCATTCCCAAGAAGACTAGAGGCTGGAATCGCTGTTAAAGGATCTTCAACAAAGTGTTGAGTAAAGTTCTGAAGACTAAACGTGTAAACGTGACATTTCAGTTTTCTACTTTTAATAAATTAGCAAACATTCCTAAAAAAACTGTTTTAGCTTTGTCCTCAAGGGGTTTTGTGTGTAGATTGATGAGGAAAAAAACAAGTGAATCCATTTTAGAATAAAGCTGTAACGCAACGAAATGTGGAAAAGGTCAAGGGGTCTGAATACTTTCTGAATGCGCCGAATGTCATCGTAACACCAAACAAATTGAGTGTTCGGAACCAACAAGACTTTTCCTAGAGCTGACCGCCCGGCCAAACTGAGCAATCGGTTGATCAGGGAGGGAAGTTAACAATATACTGTAGCAGAAACAGATATGGGAGTCAGGATACATATGGGAATTGTATGGGGTTCATTGCTGTGTCAACCTCTTATAATAACACACTGTATGGCTCAGCTAAAACACCATAACATGAGCCATACATGTTCAACATCACGGTTTAACTGACACTTTACATGTCATATCCAAGACACACAGACACTGGAGTACACACACACACACACACACACACACACACACACACACACACACACACACACACACACACACACACACACACACACACACACACACACACACACACACACACACACACACACACACACACACACACACACACACACACCACAGAACATCTGTCTAAAGCCCTGAGGCCAGCCACTAAGCTGAAACATTTCCACCTTAATGAAATCCATGACAGATCTCTCAGAGGTCAGAGGTTACGGGTTAAGCCCAAACAGCTTTTCATCACTGATGGGGGAATAAACAACCACCAGAGATTCCAGGATACCAGTTTGGTCTTTCCTCCATCCTAGAAAGCATTGAGAGTCCTCTTTACAGTGTGTTGTTTTTACACAACAACAAAAAGCAAGGGACATCATTGTGACTAAAAGACCAACTCGACATGTTTCAAATCCCCACACGTAGAGGCTCCGAGAAGACAACCACATTAACCTGCTATTCACTTCTATAGTTCTTTCTTCTCATTGACTAATTAAACCAAGAACAGACCAACACCATTAGAACTGTTCTGAAGATGATGGGAGTCTCTTGTCCATCCTAAAAATGGTTCCAGAAGATCTTGTTGTAAAAAACAAATTTCAGAATCAGATATCACCAGGGAGAGCCAAACCAGGCAATGTGTTCCAAATGGCACCCTATTCCCTATATAGTGCACTACTTTTGACCAGAACCCTATAGGACCTATGGGCCCTTGTCAAAAGCAGCGCACTATGAAGGGAATAGGGTTCCATTTGGTATGCAGACAAGCTCAGAACGGGAACCTATAACAAGGGAGTCACAAACATTAAGAAGATCAATAGATTTAGCTGCTGTATCGTTCAACCTAAAACGTTTCATTGACAAAATAAAACACATTTAACAATCCAAACCTGCCCGATTCCATCTAAAATACATGGTGTCAATATTTATCATTTACTGAAGATTGAGTCTGACAACATTCCTTTAATTGATATTACACAGTCTTCACAACAGGAAACAGGAAATGTACTTCCAAAATACAAAATCATTCGACAAACTTTTCATTTCCGACCCCATAAAAATGTGTAATTGAGGGCCAGTCAGTGGTCAGTCAGTCATAACCTTGAGAGAGATTGGAGGTGATTTTAAAAACGTTCATATCCCCTCTCACAGTAGACATAAAGATGATTGGATACCTTAATGGTGATATCTGTGTATGATGGATGGAGGTTGGTTCAAAAGGCTAAGGTGAGGTACATATTGAACCAGCAAGACAATCCTCAACTGTTACAGTCCACTGGCTATCACAGGTTCATGGAGGGAGTCCTCAACTCTCAGAGTCCACTGGCGATCACAGGTTCATGGAGGGAGTCCTCAACTCTCAGAGTCCACTGGCTATCACAGGTTCATGGAGGGAGTCCTCAACTCTCAGAGTCCACTGGCTATCACAGGTTCATGGAGGGAATCCTCAACTCTCAGAGTCCACTGGCGATCACAGGTTCATGGAGGGAGTCCTCAACTCTCAGAGTCCACTGGCTATCACAGGTTCATGGAGGGAATCCTCAACTGTTACAGTCCACCGGCTCTACAGCCGTATTTATGATTGACAATAGACCGCTTTTTCCAGACGTGGTGGTGTCTTTGGCTGTGTGTGTCAGTGTGTGTGTAGGCAAAGGGCTGGTCAGTAAGCATTTCACAGTAGTGTGTGGGTAGAGTCTAGCGAGTGTGTGGGTAGAGTCTAGCGAGTGTGTGGGTAGAGTCTAGCGAGTGTGTGGGTAGAGTCCAGTGAGTGTGTGGGTAGTGTCCAGTGAGTGTGTTGGTAGAGTCCAGTGAGTGTGTTGGTAGAGTCTAGTGAGTGTGTGGGTAGAGTCCAGTGAGTGTGTTGGTAGAGTCCAGTGAGTGTGTTGGTAGAGTCCAGTGAGTGTGTTGGTAGAGTCTAGTGAGTGTGTTGGTAGAGTCCAGTGAGTGTGTGGGTAGAGTCCAGTGAGTGTGTGGGTAGAGTCCAGTGAGTGTGTGGGTAGAGTCCAGTGAGTGTGTGGGTAGAGTCCAGTGAGTGTGTGGGTGGAGTCCAGTGAGTGTGTGGGTAGAGTCCAGTGAGTGTGTGGGTAGAGTCCAGTGAGTGTGTGGGTGGAGTCTAGTGAGTGTGTGGGTAGAGTCCAGTGAGTGTGTGGGTAGAGTCCAGTGAGTGTGTGGGTAGAGTCCAGTGAGTGTGTGGGTGGAGTCTAGTGAGTGTGTGGGTGGAGTCTAGTGAGTGTGTGGGTAGAGTCCAGTGAGTGTGTGGGTAGAGTCCAGTGAGTGTGTGGGTGGAGTCCAGTGAGTGTGTGGGTAGAGTCCAGTGAGTGTGTGGGTAGAGTCCAGTGAGTGTGTGGGTAGAGTCCAGTGAGTGTGTGGGTAGAGTCCAGTGAGTGTGTGGGTGGAGTCTAGTGAGTGTGTGGGTAGAGTCCAGTGAGTGTGTGGGTAGAGTCCAGTGAGTGTGTGGGTGGAGTCTAGTGAGTGTGTGGGTAGAGTCCAGTGAGTGTGTGGGTGGAGTCTAGTGAGTGTGTGGGTAGAGTCCAGTGAGTGTGTGTGTAGAGTCCAGTGAGTGTGTGGGTGGAGTCTAGTGAGTGTGTGGGTAGAGTCCAGTGAGTGTGTGGGTAGAGTCCAGTGAGTGTGTGGGTAGAGTCCAGTGAGTGTGTGGGTGGAGTCTAGTGAGTGTGTGGGTAGAGTCCAGTGAGTGTGTGGGTAGAGTCCAGTGAGTGTGTGGTTAGAGTCCAGTCAGTGTGTCTAGTCAGTGTGTGGGTAGAGTCCAGTCAGTGTGTCTAGTCAGTGTGTGGGTAGAGTCCAGTCAGTGTGTCTAGTCAGTGTGTGGGTAGAGTCCAGTCAGTGTGTCTAGTCAGTGTGTGGGTAGAGTCCAGTCAGTGTGTCTAGTCAGTGTGTGGGTAGAGTCCAGTGAGTGTGTCTAGTCAGTGTGTCTAGTCAGTGTGTCTAGTCAGTGTGTCTAGTCAGTGTGTCTAGTCAGTGTAAGGGGAGTCAGTGTGTCTAGTCAGTGTAAGGGGAGTCAGTGTGTCTAGTCAGTGTAAGGGGAGTCAGTGTGTCTAGTCAGTGTAAGGGGAGTCAGTGTGTCTAGTCAGTGTAAGGGGAGTCAGTGTGTCTAGTCAGTGTAAGGGGAGTCAGTGTGTCTAGTCAGTGTAAGGGGAGTCAGTGTGTCTAGTCAGTGTAAGGGGAGTCAGTGTGTCTAGTCAGTGTAAGGGGAGTCAGTGTGTCTAGTCAGTGTAAGGGGAGTCAGTGTGTCTAGTCAGTGTAAGGGGAGTCAGTGTGTCTAGTCAGTGTAAGGGGAGTCAGTGTGTCTAGTCAGTGTAAGGGGAGTCAGTGTGTGGGTGGAGTCCAGTCAGTGTGTCTAGTCAGTGTGTGGGTGGAGTCCAGTCAGTGTGTCTAGTCAGTGTAAGGGGAGTCAGTGTGTCTAGTCAGTGTAAGGGGAGTCAGTGTGTGGGTAGAGTCCAGTCAGTGTGTCTAGTCAGTGTAAGGGGAGTCAGTGTGTCTAGTCAGTGTGTCTAGTCAGTGTGTCTAGTCAGTGTGTCTAGTCAGTGTGTCTAGTCAGTGTGTCTAGTCAGTGTAAGGGGAGTCAGTGTGTCTAGTCAGTGTAAGGGGAGTCAGTGTGTCTAGTCAGTGTGTCTAGTCAGTGTGTCTAGTCAGTGTGTCTAGTCAGTGTGTCTAGTCAGTGTGTCTAGTCAGTGTAAGGGGAGTCAGTGTGTCTAGTCAGTGTAAGGGGAGTCAGTGTGTCTAGTCAGTGTGTCTAGTCAGTGTGTCTAGTCAGTGTGTCTAGTCAGTGTGTCTAGTCAGTGTGTCTAGTCAGTGTGTCTAGTCAGTGTGTCTAGTCAGTGTAAGGGGAGTCAGTGTGTCTAGTCAGTGTAAGGGGAGTCAGTGTGTCTAGTCAGTGTAAGGGGAGTCAGTGTGTCTAGTCAGTGTGTCTAGTCAGTGTGTCTAGTCAGTGTGTCTAGTCAGTGTGTCTAGTCAGTGTGTCTAGTCAGTGTGTCTAGTCAGTGTAAGGGGAGTCAGTGCAACAAAAAAAACAGTCAATGCAAATAGTCCTGGTGATGATTTGATGATGATTTGATTCACTGTTCATCAGTATTATGTTTTGGGGGTAGAACATTTTCAGGTGCCTAATATGTCCCAAATGGTACCATATTCCCTATATAGTGCACTACTTTAGACCAGAGCCTTATTCCCTATATAGTGCACTACTTTAGACCAGAGCCCTATTCCCTATGTAGTGCACTACTTTAGAACAGAGCGTTATTCCCTATATAGTGCACTACTTTAGACCAGAGCCTTATTCCCTATATAGTGCACTACTTTAGACCAGAGCCTTATTCCCTATATAGTGCACTACTTTAGACCAGAGCCTTATTCCCTATATAGTGCACTACTTTAGACCAGAGCCTTATTCCCTATATAGTGCACTACTTTAGACCAGAGCCTTATTCCCTATATAGTGCACTACTTTAGACCAGAGCCTTATTCCCTATATAGTGCACTACTTTAGACCAGAGCCTTATTCCCTATATTGTGCACTACTTTAGACCAGAGCCGTATTCCCTATATTGTGCACTACTTTAGACCAGAGCCTTATTCCCTATATAGTGCACTACTTTAGACCAGAGCCTTATTCCCTATATAGTGCACTACTTTAGACCAGAGCCTTATTCCCTATATTGTGCACTACTTTAGACCAGAGCCTTCTTCCCTATATAGTGCACTACTTTAGACCAGAGCCTTATTCCCTATATTGTGCACTACTTTAGACCAGAGCCTTCTTCCCTATATAGTGCACTACTTTAGACCAGAGCCCTATTCCCTATAGAGTGCACTACTTTAGACCAGAGCCTTATTCCCTATATAGTGCACTACTTTAGACCAGAGCCTTATTCCCTATATTGTGCACTACTTTAGACCAGAGCCTTCTTCCCTACATAGTGCACTACTTTAGACCAGAGCCTTATTCCCTATATGTGCACTACTTTAGACCAGAGCCTTATTCCCTATATAGTGCACTACTTTAGACCAGAGCCTTATTCCCTATATAGTGCACTACTTTAGACCAGAGCCTTATTCCCTATATAGTGCACTACTTTAGAACAGAGCCTTCTTCCCTATGTAGTACACTACTTTAGACCAGAGGAAATAGGGCACATTTTGGGACTGACCCAGCCTAGGTAGGGGAGGGAGTGTAAAATAAATCCAAGGAACCCAAATGGATCAATTAAAAGGCCTTCATGAAAAACGAAATGTTGCCCGATGGTCTAAACATAATGTTGAATGCTTCATCGCCCTCTCTCCATCCCGGACCTATTGGCGTGGATTCCCCAGTCCAGTATTCCCAGATGATCGTGCTCTGGCTGAGATAAAGGATATTGCTCCCTCTCGGGATATTGGTTTTAGCGCGTGCCTGTGCCTCCCCGCCCCAGCTCCTTCAGACATACACAACAGATGTTACCGGAGTATTAAGGAGGTCATGGTGCCGGAGACACACACACACACACACACACACACACACACACACACACACACACACACACACACACACACACACACACACACACACACACACACACACACACACACACACACACACACAACGAGGAAGGATCGTGAGATGGATAGCCTTCATTATCATAACATCTGTGTAACTCACTTCTCCACGTTTCGCAATTCGGGATACATCTCTGGATCATGACAATACCATGGGGGTTTTCCACTTTTTTTTCATTACGTTCCATTATTTTCCTTCCCTTAAAAGTATTACCATACAATTAAATAATCTACAAGTATCCTATTCATTTGGTTTATGTATCTATTTTATAGTGTAAAAATGGCATCGGCAAATGGCATTACCAGTTATTGATGTAAACATCACGATACCGACGGGAGTTTAATTTTAATCTCTCGAAACACTTCTATGCACTGACAGTTGTTTCTTTCTGCGTAAAATATGTTAAATATATACATGCGCCTTCTTACCTTTAAAGCAGAACGCCGTCCACAGGTAAACAGCCGTACATACATATCCAAAACACCTCCGATGACGCATCGTACTTGTGGAATTAGAATCCGTCGTCTGCGCGCAGAGATCAAACTTCGGCTCGAGGAGGACGCTGCGACTCTTCTTTCAGACGCTGGATGTACCTTTGACGCGCGCTCTCTCTCTCTCTCTCTCTCTCTCTCTCTCTCTCTCTCTCTCTCTCTCTCGTTCTCTCTCTCTCTCTCTCTTGTTCTCCCTCTCTCTCTCTCTGTTCTCTCTCTCTCTCTCGTTCTCCCTCTCTCTCTCTCTCTCTCTCTCTCTCTCTCTCTCTCTCTCTCTCTCTCTCTCTCTCTCTCTCTCTCTCTCGTTCTCTCTCTCTCTCTCTCTCTCTCTCTCTCTCTCTCTCTCTCTCTCTCTCTCTCTCTCTCTCTCTCTCTTGTTCTCCCTCTCTCTCTCTCTCTCTCTTTCTCTCTCTCTCTCTCTCTCTCTCTCTCTCTCTCTCTCTCGTTCTCCCTCTCTCTCTCTCTCTATCTATTTAGCGTTTGTAAACTGTCACAACTTCACTAAACTCAAACGCAGAAGCACAAATTATTCTCTCTCTGTCGTTGCCTTTTCTCATTCTATCCCTTTCACTCTCTATTTATTAGTAAGGAACTCCGGACGCGGGGATAAACGTTTGCTCCACAGGTCAGGCAATTCACCTCGTTTCTGATCACGGTGGACAGGAAAGCCTACAAGCACCGTTCTCCAGTCAGCTGATACTGGATGACACAACCAGCTGTGCCAGTGCGTGCCAGTGTGCCCTCTTGGTAAATCGGTCGCGTTCCGCTGCTCAAACGTTGCACGCGTCAACCAGTGCCACGTCATCAACTGACAGATTGCTATAACCTATGATGTGGTTAACTAATACTTGAAGTGCCGATCCAGCCGTTTTAAAACATGGCTTGTGCCAGGAACGCGCCCATAGGTCACAACGACAGGGGGGCTTTGTTTATTGGTTGATTTGAATCCCCATTATCTTCAGCAGAAGCAGCAGCTACGGTCCTCTTCCTGGGGTCCACATAAAAACACTAAACATGACAAGTAACAAAAACACTCATACACTGACAAGGACAGTCACACAAATATAAAATACAACGATATACAAACGATACAACAACCAAAAAGTCCCCATGTCGTTGTATTTAGGCTCTACTTTGGGTGAAGAAAATACGAAGAATTTTTGCAAATCCAATCAGTTTTCCACGTTGATTCAACATCACATTTTATTTTTTTAGGTGAAATCAAATCAAATGTTATTTTATTGGTCAAGTACACATATTTATCACATCTTTATAACATATTTAGATGTTATTGCAGGTGTAGTGAAATGCCTGTGTTTCTAGCTCCAACAGTGCAGCTTCAACAGTGCAGCAGTATCTAACATTTTCACAACATACACAAATCGAAAAGTAAAAGAATGGAATTAAAAAATATATAAATATTAGGACGAGCAATGTTGGAGTGGCATTAACTAACATACTTAAGCAATAAGGCCCGAGGGAGTGTGGTATATGACCAATATACCACGGCTAATGGCTGTTCTTAGCCTCGATGCAAAGCAGAATGCCTGGATACAGCCCTTAGCCGTGGTATATTGGCCATATACCACAAACCCCCAAGGTGTCTCATTGCTATTATAAACTGGTTACCAAAGTAATTATAGCAGGAAAAACAAATGTTTTGTCATACCCGTGGTATACGGTCTGATATACCACGGCTGTCAGCCAATCAGCATTCAGGGTTCAAACCACCCAGTTTATAACGTAGAATAGAATACAGTATATACATATGAGTAAAGCAGTATGTAAACATTATTAAAGTGACCAGTAATTCCATGTCTATGTATATAGGGCAGCAGCCTCTAAGGTGCAGGGTTGAGTAACCGGGTGGTGATGGTTATTTAACAGGCTGATGGCCTTGATAAAGAGGCTGTTTTTCAGTCTCTCGTTCTCAGCTTTGATGCACCTGTACTGACCTCTCCTTCTGGATGATAGCACAGTGAACACACCGTGGCTCAGGTTGTTGATGTCTTTGATGATCTTTTTGGCCTTCCTGTGACATCAGGTGCTGTAGGTGTCCTGGAGGGCAGGTAGTGTCCCCCTGGTGATGCATTGAGAAGACCGCACCACCCTCTGGAGAGCCCTGCGGTGGCGGGCGGTGCAGTTGTCGTACCAGGCGGTGATACAGCCTGACAGGATGCTCTCAATTGTGCATCTCTGAACGTTTGTGAGGGTCTTAGGGGCCAAGTCAGATTTCTTCTGCCTCCTGATGTTGTGTGTACGCCGAGGAACTTTAAGCTTTCCACCTTCTCTGCTGCGGCCCCGTTGACGTGGATAGGGTCATGATCCCTCTGCTATCTCCTGAAGTCCACGATCAGCTCCCTCGTGTTGTTGACGTTGAGGTTATTTTCCTGACAACACTCCGCCAGGGCCCTCACCTCCTCCCTGTCAGCTGTCTCATTGTTGTTGATAATCACACCTACTACTGCTGTGCGTCTGCAAACTTGATGATTAGAGTTGGAGGCGTGCATGGCCACGCAGTCATGGGTGAACAGGGAGTACAGGAGGGGGCTGAGCACGCACCCTTGTGGGGCCCCAGTGTTGAGGTTTAGCGAAGAGGAGGTGTTGTATCCTACCTTCATCACCTTGGGGTGGCCCGTCAGAAAGCCCAGGACCCAGTTGCACAGGGCAGGGTTCAGATGAGCTTAAAGGGTAATATGTGTTGAAGGCTGAGCTATAGTCCATCAACAGCATTCTGACGTAGGTATTCCTCTTGTCCAGATGGGTTAGGGCAGTGTGCAGTGCGATTGCGATTGCATCTTCTGTGGATCTATCGGGGCGGTAATCCAATTGAAGGGGGTCTAGCATGTCAGGTAAGGTAGAGGTGATATGATCCTTAACTAGCGAGAGTCATTTAGTTCTGTTACCTTTGCTTTCTTGTGTACAGGAATAAAGACATGGAAACAACGTTGATTCAACCAGTTTTTGCCCACTGGGTTTCTCCCTCTGTCTTTTTTAAAATCTTCCCCTCAATTCCATATTCACCATCTTCCTTCTATCTACCTTTCTATCCCCCCCTCTCTCCCTCTCTCCCCCTCTCTTCCCCCTCTCTCCCTCTCTCCCCCCCTCTCTCCCTCTCCCCTCTCTTCCCCTCTCTCTCCCCCTCTCTCCCTCTCCCCTCTCTTCCCCTCTCTCTCCCCCTCTCTCCCTCTCTCCTCTCTTCCCCTCTCTCTCCCCCTCTCTCCCTCTCCCCTCTCTTCCCCCTCTCTCTCCCCCTCTTGCTCTCCCCCTCTCTCCCTCTCTCCCTCTCTCCCCCTCTCTCCCTCTCTCTTCCCCCTGTCTCCCTCTCTCCTCCTCTCTCTCCCTGTCTCCCTCTCTCCCCCTCTCTTCCCCCTCTCTCCCCCTCTCTCCCTCTCCCCTCTCTTCCCCTCTCTCTCCCCCTCTCTCCCTCTCCCCTCTCTTCCCCTCTCTCTCCCCCTCTCTCCCTCTCTCCTCTCTTCCCCTCTCTCTCCCCCTCTCCCCTCTCCCTCTCTTCCCCCTCTCTCTCCCCCTCTCGCTCTCTCCCCCTCTCTCCCTCTCTCCCTCTCTCCCCCTCTCTCCCTCTCTCTTCCCCCTGTCTCCCTCTCTCCTCCTCTCTCTCCCTGTCTCCCTCTCTCCCCCTCTCTCCCTCTCTCTCCCCCTGTCTCCCTCTCTCCCTCTCTCTCCCTGTCTCCCTCTCTCTCCCTCTCTCTCCCTCTCTCTCCCCCTCTCTCCCTCTCTCCCCTCTCTCCCTCTCTCCTCTCTTCCCCTCTCTCTCCCCCTCTCTCCCTCTCCCCTCTCTTCCCCTCTCTCTCCCCCTCTCTCCCCCTCTCTCTCTCCCCTCTCTCCCTCTCTCCCTCGCTCCCCCTCTCTTCCCCCTGTCTCCCTCTATCCCTTCTCTCCCTCTTTCTCCCTGTCTCCCTCTCTCCCTCTCTCTCCCTCTCTCCCCCTGTCTCCCTCTCTCTCCCTCTCTTCCCCTCTCTCTCCCTCTCTCTCTCCCTCTCTCTCCCTCTCTCCCCCTGTCTCCCTCTCTCTCCCTCTCTTCCTCTCTCTCTTCCCTTTCTTTCTGTTGTCTCAGTCTACATCCACAAGTATTGCACAAATGTCTCTCATCATCAGCGTTGCATTCATCCTCCTCTGCCTGTAAAAAGTGCACTGCTTCAGTTCTGTCTGGTCTCACCCTGCATGTACAAGCGGCTCGCCATCACCTAGCATCACATCAGCGCCCCCTCGGATGGGCCGACGGAGGCTACATCCCATATTGTACCCTAATCCCTATGAAATGCACTTCATTTGACCAGGCACTATAGTGAATAAGGTTGCAATAGGGACTGAACTGAAGGGTTAATGGAGAGAGTTGAGGGCGGTTGGAGAGGACTTACAGTACGTGATGAGTTGGCTCATTATTAGGACTTGTATACCGACCGCGTCCTCTTGAACGTTGTCCCCGTTAGGTCAGCAGATCGGTACATTATCGCAGTACAGCCAACCTTCTTCTTGACGTGGATTGTCTGGATGTTGTTGTAGAAGTAGGGACATCTTCTAAGAAGTGGCCTGGATGGTTAATGACATGCCTTTTCATTTAGATTTCAAGATCTCTTAAAACAAGAGTTAAATCAGGGAAAACAAGGGAATTCCCTACAATATCTGGACAGCGCAGGCCTCCCTTCAAAATAAAATGTTATCTCGATAGGATCAATGTTATGTGAAATAAAGTATAAATGATTGCAAAATAAATAAATGACTTTTTCAGGACCTTGAAAGACTTCACACAACCCACACCAAAGGAAAAATAGAGGAATGGAGGAAAGAAATGTATTTTTCAAGCCCTGGAGAAGACCTCTTGGAGAGGAGGTCACCACAGCAGCCATGCAGACTGCAGACAGTGACACTGAAATGAGACTGACCTTGTTCACCCTGAAGACAGCCTTTCTGGACCATCTAATAGTATCACTTCTCTGCTGCCACCCACACCTGCTCGCGGGTATACAAGGTGTGTGTGCTACAGACAGACAGACAAACAGAGTGACAGAGATAGATAGACAGAGAGACAGAGAGACAGACAGACAGCCAGACAGACAGAGTGACAGAGATAGAGAGACAGAGAGACAGAGAGACAGACAGACAGACAGACAGACAGACAGACAGACAGACAGACAGACAGACAGACAGACAGACAGACAGACAGACAGACAGACAGACAGACAGACAGGCAGACAGGCAGACAGTCAATCAGAGAGGCAGACAGACAGGCAGACAGAGACACTCTTGTCTTCCATATCTTCCTGTATCATGATTCTTTACCACAGGGGGATTGTTACTGTGGGTGACAGCCAACAAACTACATCCCAGCCTGAAACAACAGACTAACTGTCATATGTACATTCCTTCTCCAGGCCTGGTTATGTAGAACAGCGTTGCAGAGAGGTTGTTTGTGAAATATCAATGAGTTTTGTTGGAAAGACTGAGGCGTCTGCCGCGTAATTATGGAAGAGGGGTTGACAGCTAAGAATATCTAGAGGTGCTGCTGAAAAATAACAAGACACACACACACACACACACACACACACACACACACACACACACACACACACACACACACACACACACACACACACACACACACACACACACACACACACACACACACACACACACACACACACACACCTGTCTCAGATCTCCAGCATGGAATATTAAACAGTAGGTTGATATCAGACTACTCAGAGACAAGATGGAGTCCGTCCCTCCTTCCTCTTCTTTCATATTAACATAACACACTTCAAATCATCAGTTAGTCCCACATTTTTGTTTATTTTACATTTATTTAACTAGGCAAGTCAGTTAAGAACAAATTGCCTGTTCAGGGGTAGAACAACAGAGTTGTACGTTGTGGTCCTGTGTAGCTCAGTTGGTAGAGCATGGCGCTTGTAACGCCAGGGTAGTGGGTTCGATCCCCGGGACCACCCATACGTAGAATGTATGCACACATGACTGTAAGTCGCTTTGGATAAAAGCGTCTGCTAAATGGCATATATATATATATATACGTTGAACAACAGAGTTGTACGTTGTCAGCTCAGGGGTTTGAACTTGCAACCTTCCGGTTACTAGTCCAACGCTCTAACCACTAGGCTACCCTGCCGCAATCATTCAATATGCTGAAGATAGTTTGGGGGAATGTTTTACTTTTACAATACTAACATCTCAGTGAAATTATTATGACCAAAAGGTGATCAATGACTCACTGAAATAGGAATACAGATAAGACACTACAGAAATAGACACCATAGAAATAGACACCATAGAAATAGCCATCATAGAAATAGACATCATAGAAATAGACACCATAGAAATAGCCATCATAGAAATAGACATCATAGAAATAGACACCATAGAAATAGACACTATAGAAATAGACACCATAGAAATAGACACCATAGAAATAGACACCATAGAAATAGACATCATAGAAATAGACACCATAGAAATAGACACCATAGAAATAGACATCATAGAAATAGACACCATAGAAATAGACACCATAGAAATAGACATCATAGAAATAGACATCATAGAAATAGACACCATAGAAATAGCCATCATAGAAATAGACACCATAGAAATAGACATCATAGAAATAGACATCATAGAAATAGACACCATAGAAATAGACATCATAGAAATAGACACCATAGAAATAGACACCATAGAAATAGACATCATAGAAATAGACATCATAGAAATAGACACCATAGAAATAGACATCATAGAAATAGACATCATAGAAATAGACATCATAGAAATAGACACCATAGAAATAGCATAGAAATAGACACCATAGAAATAGACACCATAGAAATAGACATCATAGAAATAGACACCATAGAAATAGACATCATAGAAATAGACATCATAGAAATAGACACCATAGAAATAGACATCATAGAAATAGACACCATAGAAATAGACACATAGAAATAGACACCATAGAAATAGACATCATAGAAATAGACATCATAGAAATAGACATCATAGAAATAGACATCATAGAAATAGACATCATAGAAATAGACATCATAGAAATAGACATCATAGAAATAGACACCATAGAAATAGCCATCATAGAAATAGACACCATAGAAATAGACATCATAGAAATAGAAACCATAGAAATAGCCATCATAGAAATAGACACCATAGAAATAGACACAATAGAAATAGACATCATAGAAATAGACACCATAGAAATAGACACCATAGAAATAGACATCATAGAAATAGACACCATAGAAATAGACATCATAGAAATAGACACCATAGAAATAGACATCATAGAAATAGACACCATAGAAATAGACATCATAGAAATAGACACCATAGAAATAGACATCATAGAAATAGACACCATAGAAAGACACCATAGTAATGTGCCACCGTCCATCCCAACTTTACTAAGCGATAAATGGACAGACTCCTTACCTTTGTCTTTGCTGCTCTCTGCTGGTCAAAATATGAAAGAGTGCTAACTGTGGCCATCTTGTGGTGAGAAAGGAACATTACAATCAAATAGTTGATCAGCCATTGTTTTGTTTAATATGATTTAGTCAAACACATGAGACCCTTACATTGACCAGGTTTATTTCCAATACAATATTACACAACAAGTTGCAACATGTGAAAGAAAAGAGAGCTAGAGAGTGTGTGTGTGTTTGTGTGTGTGTGTGTGTGTGTGTGTGTGTGTGTGTGTGTGTGTGTGTGTGTGTGTGTGTGTGTGTGTGTGTGTGTGTGTGTGTGTGTGTGTGTGTGTGTGTGTGTGTGTGTGTGTGTGTGTGTGTGTGTGTGTGTGTGTGTGTGTGTGTGTGTGTGTGTGTGTGAGTGGATAAGAGCGTCTGCTAAATGACTTAAATGTAAATGTAATGTAAAGTGTGTGTGTGTGTGTGTGTGTGTGTGTGTGTGTGTGTGTGTGTGTGTGTGTGTGTGTGTGTGTGTGTGTGTGTGTGTGTGTGTGTGTGTGTGTGTGTGTGTGTGTGTGTGTGTGTGTGTGTGTGTGTGTGTGTGTGTGTGTGCAACATTGTGCATAAGAAGAATCCTGAATGTGTCGTTTGTATGTGCTGACTGACGACAGGAAAGAACATTTAGCAGGCAGGTGACTTTGTACATTTCTAACGCGACATAAATATATTCAAATAATAACATAGAGGTTTGGTGTAGGATATCAGTGGCTTGGTTATTGCTTATAGTCCCATGTACTTGTACATCACAGTGCTTGGAGTTTTGACTTGTAAACCAAAGTGTTTGGCTTGAATCCAAGGGTTTGAACAACACTTTATAGTTAGGCTGGTCCCAGATCTGTTTGTGCTCTTGACAACTCCACTACCGTCACTGCAAGACCATTTGTAGCCTGGTCCCAGATCTGTTTGGAATCATGGCACAAACAGATCTAAGGACCAGGCTAGTCAATTGGCATGACGATGAGTGAGGAGGATTTAGAGTGATGGCACAAACAGACTGGTAATCAGGCTACGTTGTATATAGTTACGTAAACAAGTGACTATGTGTTGTACAGTTTGGAGATGAAGTCCTTTTAGTAATGTAGCCTGAAACCCAGATCTGTTTTGTGCTAACATTCCACTCCGTGTACTCGGTGTCAAGTGCCAAACATGACATGACGATGGAGTGGAACGTTAGCACAAACAGACTGGTACCCAGGCTATCAGTGATGATGTACAGTAGTCATAATTACATTACGTGGTGTATTTTAGGACAAGGAAGTTGAATTCCACTTGCAGGTATAGGGGTTAGGGCTTCAAAGGTGAAGAGGTCGCGATAGACTTAGATTCTTCCAAAGGAAAATTTGGAGGGCGACCTCTAGGGTCAGGGGTTAGGGGTTGGTGACTTGGGCTAGAGAGAGAGAGAGGGAGAGATGGAGAAAAAGAGAGACAGAGAGAGGGAGAGGGAGAGAGAGTTAGGGGTTAGGGGTTGGTGACTGGGGCTAGAGAGAGGGGGGGAGAGAGGGAGAGAGAGAGAGAGAGAGAGAGAGAGAGAGAGAGAGAGAGAGAGAGAGAGGAGAGAGGAGGGAGAGTTAGAGAGAGTTAGGGGTTGGTGACTGGGGCTAGAGAGAGAGAGAGAGAGAGAGAGAGAGAGAGAGAGAGAGAGGGGAGAGAGAGAGAGAGGTAGAGAGAGAGAGAGAGAGAGAGAGAGAGAGAGAGAGAGAGAGAGAGAGAGAGAGAGAGAGAGAGAGAGAGAGAGAGAGAGAGAGAGAGAGAGGGAGAGAGAGAGAGAGAGAGGGGTTGAGTGACTGGGGAGAGAGAGAGAGAGAGAGAGAGACTGGGGAGAGAGAGAGAGAGAGAGAGAGAGAGAGAGAGAGAGGGAGAGAGAGGGGGAGAGAGAGGGAGAGAGTTAGTTTTTAAGGGTTGGTTACTGGGGCTAGAGAGAGAGAGAGAGAGAGAGAGAGAGAGAGAGAGAGAGAGGAGAGAGTTAGGGGTTAAGGGTTGGTTACTGGGGCTAGAGAGAGAGAGAGAGAGGGAGAGAGAGAGGGAGAGAGTTAGTTGTTAAGGGTTGGATCTGGGGCTAGAGAGAGAGGGGGAGAGAGAGGGAGAGAGTTAGGGGTTAAGGGTTGGTTACTGGGGCTAGAGAGAGAGAGAGAGAGAGAGAGGGAGAGAGAGGGAGAGAGTTAGGGGTTAAGGGTTGGTTACTGGGGCTAGAGAGAGAGAGAGAGGGAGAGAGAGGGAGAGAGTTAGGGGTTAAGGGTTGGTTACTGGGGCTAGAGAGAGAGAGAGAGAGAGAGAGGAGAGAGAGAGGGAGAGAGTTAGTTGTTAAGGGTTGGATCTGGGGCTAGAGAGAGAGAGGGGAGAGAGAGGGAGAGAGTTAGGGGTTAAGGGTTGGTTACTGGGGCTAGAGAGAGAGAGAGAGGGAGAGAGAGGGAGAGAGAGGGAGAGAGTTAGGGGTTAAGGGTTGGTTACTGGGGCTAGAGAGAGAGAGAGAGGGGGAGAGAGAGGGAGAGAGTTAGGGGTTAAGGGTTAAGGGTTGGTTACTGGGGCTAGAGAGAGAGAGGGAGAGAGTTAGTGGTTAAGGGTTGGTTACTGGGGCTAGAGAGAGAGAGAGAGAGGGAGAGAGAGAGAGAGAGGAGTTAAGGGTTAAGGGTTAAGGGTTGGTTACTGGGGGAGAGAGAGAGAGAGAGTTAAGGGTTAAGGGTTAAGGGTTGGTTACTGGGGCTAGAGAGAGAGAGAGAGAGAGTTAAGGGTTAAGGGTTAAGGGTTGGTTACTGGGGCTAGAGAGAGAGAGAGTTAGAGAGGGTTAAGGGTTAAGGGTTAAGGGTTAAGGGTTGGTTACTGGGGCTAGAGAGAGAGAGAGAGTTAAGGGTTAAGGGTTAAGGGTTGGTTACTGGGGCTAGAGAGAGAGAGAGAGAGAGAGAGAGAGAGTTAAGGGTTAAGGGTTAAGGGTTGGTTACTGGGGCTAGAGAGAGAGAGAGAGTTAGGGGTTAAGGGTTAAGGGTTGGTTACTGGGGCTAGAGAGAGAGAGGGAGAGAGAGAGAGTTAAGGGTTAAGGGTTAAGGGTTGGTTACTGGGGCTAGAGAGAGAGTTAGGGGTTAAGGGTTAAGGGTTAAGGGTTGGTTACTGGGGCTAGAGAGAGAGAGAGTTAGGGGTTAAGGGTTAAGGGTTGGTTACTGGGGCGAGAGAGAGAGAGAGTTAGGGGTTAAGGGTTAAGGGTTAAGGGTTGGTTACTGGGGCTAGAGAGAGTTAGGGGTTAAGGGTTAAGGGTTGGTTACTGGGGCTAGAGAGAGAGTTAGGGGTTAAGGGTTAAGGGTTAAGGGTTAAGGGTTAAGGGTTGGTTACTGGGGCTAGAGTTGGGGTAAAGCTTGGAGTTGTGTAACAAGCGTCACAGTATAGCTTCCTCCCATGTCCCTGGGCTCCAACCAACCAGGGATCCTCTTCCTCCCATGTCCCTGGGCTCCAACCAACCAGGGATCCTCTTCCTCCCATGTCCCTGGGCTCCAACCAACCAGGGATCCTCTTCCTCCCATGTCCCTGGGCTCCAACCAACCAGGGATCCTCTTCCTCCCATGTCCCTGGGCTCCAACCAACCAGGGATCCTCTTCCTCCCATGTCCCTGGGCTCCAACCAACCAGGGATCCTCTTCCTCCCATGTCCCTGGGCTCCAACCAACCAGGGATCCTCTTCCTCCCATGTCCCTGGGCTCCAACCAACCAGGGATCCTCTTCCTCCCATGTCCCTGGGCTCCAACCAACCAGGGATCCTCTTCCTCCCATGTCCCTGGGCTCCAACCAACCAGGGATCCTCTTCCTCCCATGTCCCTGGGCTCCAACCAACCAGGGATCCTCTTCCTCCCATGTCCCTGGGCTCCAACCAACCAGGGATCCTCTGCCTCGTAAATACACATGACCCCCCTCTTGGGGGGCTGTGTCCGGTACTTAGCAGGTGTTGAGAGCAGTGGTCGGGGACTTGGTCAGGATCTTCAATGTCTGGCACTAAGGTACATTTGAAGAGATGAGGATGGTAGGATGTAGGGGTTAGGATGTAGGGGTTAGGATGTAGGGTGTAGGGGTTAGGATGGTAGGGGTTAGGATGTATGGTGCAGTGGTTAGGATGTAGGGTGTAGTGGTT
>NW_025745866.1:113241-120741 GCF_021184085.1 Oncorhynchus gorbuscha | reverse complement strand
TCTCTTGGCACATGGTCATTTCCAGTACGGTAACAACAACAATGGCCGACCCTGTAGTACAGCTCGCCTTGGCAAAGTAGTTTAAAAAGACGCTAGAGCGTTCCACAGACAGACAGTCCCCAGCGACCTCCACTGACCTTGGAGGAGGACGGTATAATCTCTTCTATGACGAGGAGGAACACGGTGAGAGACACCAGGACCGACGTGGACAGAGACAGCTTCTCTCCTTCGTCAGACGGGAGGTAGAACACCAACACGGTCAGGAAGGACAGACCGAGACAGGGGATGATGAGGAAGAGTGTGTAGAACAAAGGAAGCCTCTTGAGGATGAAGGAGTAGGTAACGAAGGGGTACCAGTAGATACCGTCCCGTCGGCTGCCCTTGGCGCCGGTGGCGTTGAGGATCTCCCATTCACCTGGAAGGGAATTGGATCAGTGATTGCACGTTATCTTTAATGTTGTTGGATAATGGGAGCACATTCACATTGGGCATTTGGGACGGCAGGGTAGCCTAGTGGTTAGAGTGTTGGACAAGTAACCGACAGGTGGCAAGTTCAAATCCCTGATCTGACAACATTCCCCCAAACTATCTTCAGAATATTGAATGATTGCAGCAGGGTAGCCTCGTGGTTAGAGTGTTGGGCTAGTAACTGAACAGGCAGTTAACCCACTGTTTCTAGGCCATCATTGAAAATAAGATTTTGTTCTCAACTGACTTACCTAGATAAATAAAGGTACTTTTTTAAAACAAAAAATAGAGAGACTGGACATTGTCATACTGATTAACGTCTTCATCTACTGTGGTAGGAAGAGACTGACAAGCCGGGTTAGTTACCTGCTGTTTCTTGTAGAAATGGTGTCTTTAACCAACATGTATTAACTGGTAATGAAACAACCTTATGTTTCCCTCTATACACTGTATACCCGTGAGATATTACTGAAGTTAGAACAAGTATCTTGCTGATTGACTTCTGAAGCTTTTGGAGTAGCAAGACGTTTTACTTCAAGAGTATTTTATTCCTACACACCGTTGTCGAAGAAGTCCTTACGGTCGACGTAGTGGTCCACAAGAACCAGGTCCACCATGTTGCCGTCGTAGGTCCACGAGCCAAACTTCATGGAGCAGTTCTGTCTGTGTTGGGGAGGGGAAACACTGTCTGTGGTGACTGCAGTTCTGTCTATGTTGGGGAGGGGAAAACATTCTGTCTGTGGTGTCTGCAGTTCTGTCTGTGGTGGGGAGGGGCAAACATTCTGTCTGTGGTGGGGAGGGGCAAACATTCTGTCTGTGGTGTCTGCAGTTCTGTCTGTGGTGGGGAGGGGCAAACATTCTGTCTGTGGTGGGGAGGGGCAAACATTCTGTCTGTGGTGGGGAGGGGCAAACATTCTGTCTGTGGTGTCTGCAGTTCTGTCTGTGGTGGGGAGGGGCAAACATTCTGTCTGTGGTGACTGCAGTTCTGTCTGTGGTGGGGAGGGGCAAACATTCTGTCTGTGGTGTCTGCAGTTCTGTCTGTGGTGGGGAGGGGCAAACATTCTGTCTGTGGTGGGGAGGGGAAAACATTCTGTCTGTGGTGGGGAGGGGCAAACATTCTGTCTGTGGTGGGGAGGGGAAAACATTCTGTCTGTGGTGGGGAGGGGCAAACATTCTGTCTGTGGTGACTGCAGTTCTGTCTGTGTTGGGGAGGGGAAAACATTCTGTCTGTGGTGGGGAGGGGAAAACATTCTGTCTGTGGTGACTGCAGTTCTGTCTGTGTTGGGGAGGGGAAAACATTCTGTCTGTGGTGACTGCAGTTCTGTCTGTGTTGGGGAGGGGAAAACATTCTGTCTGTGGTGGGGAGGGGAAAACATTCTGTCTGTGGTGGGGAGGGGAAAACATTCTGTCTGTGGTGACTGCAGTTCTGTCTGTGTTGGGGAGGGGAAAACATTCTGTCTGTGGTGGGGAGGGAAAACATTCTGTCTGTGGTGACTGCAGTTCTGTCTGTGTTGGGGAGGGGAAAACATTCTGTCTGTGGTGGGGAGGGGCAAACATTCTGTCTGTGGTGACTGCAGTTCTGTCTGTGTTGGGGAGGGGAAAACATTCTGTCTGTGGTGGGGAGGGAAAACATTCTGTCTGTGGTGGGGAGGGGAAAACATTCTGTCTGTGGTGTCTGCAGTTCTGTCTGTGGTGGGGAGGGGCAAACATTCTGTCTGTGGTGGGGAGGGGAAAACATTCTGTCTGTGGTGGGGAGGGGAAAACATTCTGTCTGTGGTGACTGCAGTTCTGTCTGTGTTGGGGAGGGGAAAACATTCTGTCTGTGGTGGGGAGGGGAAAACATTCTGTCTGTGGTGACTGCAGTTCTGTCTGTGTTGGGGAGGGGAAAACATTCTGTCTGTGGTGACTGCAGTTCTGTCTGTGTTGGGGAGGGGAAAACATTCTGTCTGTGGTGGGGAGGGGAAAACATTCTGTCTGTGGTGACTGCAGTTCTGTCTGTGTTGGGGAGGGGAAAACATTCTGTCTGTGGTGGGGAGGGGCAAACATTCTGTCTGTGGTGACTGCAGTTCTGTCTGTGTTGGGGAGGGGAAAACATTCTGTCTGTGGTGACTGCAGTTCTGTCTGTGTTGGGGAGGGGAAAACATTCTGTCTGTGTTGGGGAGGGGAAAACATTCTGTCTGTGTTGGGGGGGAAAACATTCTGTCTGTGGTGGGGAGGGGAAAACATTCTGTCTGTGGTGACTGCAGTTCTGTCTGTGTTGGGGAGGGGAAAACATTCTGTCTGTGGTGGGGAGGGGAAAACATTCTGTCTGTGGTGACTGCAGTTCTGTCTGTGTTGGGGAGGGGAAAACATTCTGTCTGTGGTGACTGCAGTTCTGTCTGTGTTGGGGAGGGGAAAACATCCTGTCTGTGGTGGGGAGGGGAAAACATTCTGTCTGTGGTGACTGCAGTTCTGTCTGTGTTGGGGAGGGGAAAACATTCTGTCTGTGGTGGGGAGGGGCAAACATTCTGTCTGTGGTGACTGCAGTTCTGTCTGTGTTGGGGAGGGGAAAACATTCTGTCTGTGGTGACTGCAGTTCTGTCTGTGTTGGGGAGGGGAAAACATTCTGTCTGTGTTGGGGAGGGGAAAACATTCTGTCTGTGTTGGGGAGGGGAAAACATTCTGTCTGTGGTGACTGCAGTTCTGTCTGTGTTGGGGAGGGGAAAACATTCTGTCTGTGGTGACTGCAGTTCTGTCTGTGTTGTTAAATTGACTTTATATTAAAGTACTTATATTGTAAAGTAACAAAGAAGTTATATATCTTTTTTAAATGTTGTTTTTTAACAAAAAAATATACACCAGTCACATCTCAATCAACCAATCAACCAACCAATCAACCAACCAACCAACCAACCAACCAATCAACCAACCAACCAACCAATCAACCAATCAACCAACCAACCAATCAACCAACCAACCAATCAACCAATCAACCAACCAACCAATCAACCAATCAACCAATCAATCAACCAATCAACCAATCAACCAACCAACCAATCAACCAACCAACCAACCAATCAACCAATCAACCAACCAACCAATCAACCAATCAACCAATCAACCAACCAATCAACCAATCAATCAACCAATCAACCAGCCAACCAAAGGGAAGGGGAGAGTGAGTGATAAAGGAGAAGAAGTGACACAACAAATCTTATAAATGATAGTGATAAAGTGATATGATAAAACAGAGATAATCATGGATAAAGTGATATGGTAAAACAGAGATAATCATGGATAAAGTGATACAGTAAAACAGAGATAATCATGGATGTCACCTTCTTCCCGTCCGACAGGTAGGACTGATGGATTGTTTGGTTGATTAGTGTGTGTGTGTGTGTGTCTGTGTGTATGTGCTTCCATGTTAGTGTTTATGTGTGTGTGAGCTTGTGTGTGTTCATGTGTGTATGATGTGTGCGTGTGAGCGTTCGTGTGTGTGTGTGTGTGTGTGTGTGTGTCCAGCGGTCAGTCCCACCTGTCGAAGGGAAAGAAGGTGACGTCCATGGTGCATGAAGACTTGTAGCTGGCCGGAGGGGTCCACCTGATTGTCCCGTCTGACCTCACGATGGCTTTGGTCATCAGGGAGCCCTCGAAACGCCCGTCAGCACTGGGGGGGTAAGGGAGATAGGGAGAGAGGGGTGAGGATAGGGATGGGAGGGAGGGAGGAAGGAAGGGAGGGAAGGAGGGGAAGTTAGTTGGTGAGTTGTGTTCATTAGACACATTTTAAAGCACACAACAAAAGACGATGAGGCTGTTGAAAAGAACCAGCAGAACCTTTCAGGATGCTGCGTGGTAGCGCTGGTTTTCCTAAAACGATACTAGATTATAATAGACCTCCATGCTAACCCTGCTAACATGAATGATTATAATAGACCTCCCTGCTAACATGAATGATTATAATAGACCTCCATGCTAATCCTGCTAACATAAATGATTATAATAGACCTCCATGCTAATCCTGCTAACATGAATGATTATAATAGACCTCCATGCTAATCCTGCTAACATAAATGATTATAATAGACCTCCATGCTAATCCTGCTAACATGAATGATTATAATAGACCTCCATGCTAATCCTGCTAACATGAATGATTATAATAGACCTCCCTGCTAACATGAATGATTATAATAGACCTCCATGCTAATCCTGCTAACATAAATGATTATAATAGACCTCCATGCTAATCCTGCTAACATAAATGATTATAATAGACCTCCATGCTAATCCTGCTAACATAAATTATTATAATAGACCTCCATGCTAACCCTGCTAACATAAATGATTATAATAGACCTCCATGCTAATCCTGCTAACATGAATGATTATAATAGACATCCATGCTAATCCTGCTAACATGAATGATTTTAATAGACCTCCATGCTAATCCTGCTAACATGAATGATTATAATAGACCTCCCTGCTAACATAAATGATTATAATAGACCTCCATGCTAACCCTGCTAACATGAATGATTATAATAGACCTCCATGCTAATCCTGCTAACATGAATGATTATAATAGACCTCCATGCTAATCCTGCTAACATGAATGATTATAATAGACCTCCATGCTAATCCTGCTAACATGAATGATTATAATAGACCTCCATGCTAATCCTGCTAACATGAATGATATTAATAGACCTCCATGCTAATCCTGCTAACATGAATGATTATAATAGACCTCCATGCTAATCCTGCTAACATGAATGATTATAATAGACCTCCATGCTAATCCTGCTAAGATTAATGAAGTGAAGAGGTAGAAAAGTCATCAGAAGTACTATGTTATACACTATGCTATCAATTAGAGTGAAGAGTTGTCTTACAAGTATCTAAACTGTAAAGCAGGTTCTAAGAAAGCATTCATTGATTTTTCAGGGACAATAAAGTATCAAAGAAAGTCTGAAAACACAGAGCTGAGCCCATATGAAGCAGGAAGTAGTGTGGACTCACTTCTCATAGAGGACAATGTCTGGCAGCCATATTGTTTCAGAGGGAACTCTGATAGAGGTGATTCCTCCATACTCATCAGGGTTCCACTGGAGCTTCACATCTATCCACTCCTACAGAACATAGAACATTACATTATAACAGAACAATACACCATTACATTACAACGTAACATTATAAAATAACATGACATTATAACATAACAATATAACATAACGTTATAAAATTACATTATAACATAACTAAATAACATGACATTATAACATAACAATATAACATAACGTTATAAAATTACATTATAACATAACCAAATAACATAATATTATAACATAACAATATACCATTACATTATAATGTAACATTACATTATAACATAACAATATAACATAACATTATAAAATAACATTACATTATAACATGACAATATAACATATAAAATTACATTATAACATAACAATATAACATAACATTATAAAATAACATGACATTATAACAGAACAATACACCATTACATTACAACGTAACATTATAAAATAACATGACATTATAACATAACAATATAACATAACGTTATAAAATTACATTATAACATAACAACATAACATAACGTTATAAAATTACATTATAACATAACAATATAACATAACATTATAAAATAACATTACATTATAACATAACAATATAACATAACATTATAAAATAACATTACATTATAACATGACAATATAACATACTTTTACAGCATAACATTACAACATAACATTATAACATAACATTATAAAATAACATGCCATTATAACATGACAATATGACAGGACATTATAACATACCATTACAATAATACCAATACAGGCATGAACTGTATAACACTGCTACATAAATACAACACCATATTGAAGTCTTGTAGAAACAAGTGAAGCTCTGTGAAGACCTTGTTGAAGCATTAATATCACAACATTAACATCAGAGGCCTTTTGTGTTCAAACTACAGTAGAGATGCTGCTGTTGGTCCTTACCTGTTAAAGCCAGACATTAGTAGTCATCAGCTGATTGGTCCTTACCTGTCATAGCCAGACATTAGTAGTCATCAGCTGATTGGTCCTTACCTGTCATAGCCAGACATTAGTAGTCATCAGCTGATTGGTCCTTACCTGTCATAGCCAGACATTAGTAGTCATCAGCTGATTGGTCCTTACCTGTTATAGCCAGACATTAGTAGTCATCAGCTGATTGGTCCTTACCTGTCATAGCCAGACATTAGTAGTCATCAGCTGATTGGTCCTTACCTGTCATAGCCAGACATTAGTAGTCATCAGCTGATTGGTCCTTACCTGTCATAGCCAGACATTAGTAGTCATCAGCTGATTGGTCCTTACCTGTCATAGCCAGACATTAGTAGTCATCAGCTGATTGGTCCTTACCTGTTATAGCCAGACATTAGTAGTCATCAGCTGATTGGTCCTTACCTGCCATAGCCAGACATTAGTAGTCATCAGCTGATTCTTCTCATCCTGTCAGAACAAGAAGAGAAGAGAAGGAATATGCATTATGAACAATGTCTGCATTACTAAAAGCAAAGTTTCTCTCTCTCCTCTCCTTCCCTCTCTCTTCCCCATGAATCTCTCTCCCCCACTTCCATCCCTCCCTCCCCCTCTCTCTCTTCCCCATGAATCTCTCTCCCCCACTTCCATCCCTCCCTCCCTCTCTCTCTTCCCCATGAATCTTTCTCCCCCACCTCCATCCCCCTCTCCTCTCCTCTCCTCTCCTCTCCTCTCCTCTCCTCTCCTCTCCTCTCCTCTCCTCTCCTCTCCTCTCCTCTCCTCCTCCTCTCCTCTCCTCTCCTCTCCTCTCCTCTCCTCTCCTCCTCCTCTCCTCTCCTCTCCTCTCATTCTTCCCTCTCTCTCCCCCACCTCCATCCCTCCCTCTCTCCTCTCCTTCCCTCTCTCTCCCCCACTTCCATCCCTCCCTCCCTCTCTCTCTCTTCCCCATGAATCTCTCTCTTCCCCACCTCCATCCCCCTCTCCTCTCCTCTCCTCT
>NW_025745866.1:90741-110741 GCF_021184085.1 Oncorhynchus gorbuscha | reverse complement strand
TCAACCCTTTAGACAATAATATCATGACATCATCATCAACCCTTTAGACTGTAATAACATGACATCATCATCAACCCTTTAGACAGTAATAACATGACATCATCATCAACCCTTTAGACTGTAATAACATGACATCATCATCAACCCTTTAGACTGTAATAACATGACATCATCATCAACCCTTTAGACAATAATAACATGACATCATCATCAACCCTTTAGACAATAATAACATGACATCATCATCAACCCTTTAGACTATAATAACATGACATCATCATCAACCCTTTAGACTATAATAACATGACATCATCATCAACCCTTTAGACAATAATAACATGACATCATCATCATCAACCCTTTAGACAATAATAACATGACATCATCATCAACCCTTTAGACTATAATAACATGACATCATCATCAACCCTTTAGACAATAATAACATGACATCATCATCAGCCCTTTAGACAATAATAACATGACATCATCATCAACCCTTTAGACAATAATAACATGACATCATCATCAAACCTTTAGACAATAATAACATGACATCATCATCAACCCTTTAGACTGTAATAACATGACATCATCATCAACCCTTTAGACAATAATAACATGACATCATCAACAACCCTTTAGACAATAATAACATGACATCACCCTTAGTGATTAGAATGGATCTACACTAGAGAGAGATACATACACTCAATGCTACATTACATGGTTTGAGTAGTGAGTGTTACAGTCTATGTTAGTCTTAGCCACAGAGAGCTGAATCATAGTAACTTAACACACACGCACACACAACCACACACACACACGGATTGTGTTAAATGCTTTGAGAGCTCACTGGTATTAGTGTGTGGTGTTTGGCTGTGGCTGAACCCCTGGTGTGGGATAGAGAGAGAAGGATATGGAGTGTGAAAAAATGAATAGAGAAAGGGAGGGATGTGGAGAGAGCAGATAAGAGGAGGACAGAAACAGAGGGACCCAAAACACTAGCCTCACATTACCACATTCATTGTCTCTGAGACAGAGGAAAGAGAGAGGAAGAAGGAGAGCGAGAGAGAGAGAGAGAGGTAGAGAGCGAGAGAGAGGCAGAGACAGAGTGGAGCAAAGAGTGAGAGAGAGAGAGACAGAGAAAGAGCGAGAGAGAGGCAGAGACAGAGAGAGGCAGAGACAGAGTGGAGCAAAGAGTGAGAGAGAGAGAGGCAGAGAAAGAGCGAGAGAGAGGCAGAGAGAGGCAGAGACAGAGTGGAGCAAAGAGTGAGAGAGAGAGAGACAGAGAAAGAGCGAGAGAGAGGCAGAGACAGAGAGAGGCAGAGACAGAGTGGAGCAAAGAGAGAGAGAGAGAGAGACAGAGAAAGAGCGAGAGAGAGAGAGGTAGAGAGCGAGAGAGAAGCAGAGAAAGAGTGAGAGAGAGGCAGAGACAGAGACAGAGCCAGAGAGAGAGAGTGAGAGTGAGAGAGAAGCAGAGAAAGAGTGAGAGAGAGGCAGAGACAGAGACAGAGCCAGAGAGAGAGAGTGAGAGCGAGAGAGAGAGAGACGAACGCTATAAGAGGCCCAGCATGTGTTGTTTACGAGTCTGCCATTCTTTTAATTGACTAAAGGAGACGGACTCAAATGTATTTACCTTCTCTATCCACCACCAATCAACGGCCCTCCTGCCCTACACACCCCTATCTCTCTGAAGGGCCATGATAGCTAGAGGAGATGAACTAATACATCAACTGAATAACTGCATCAACAGCACTGTAGCTGTAGTCTGCATGGCAGTGGTGAGTGGGACTCTCCATCCTGTGGATGGTGTGTGTGTTGTGTTGTGTGTGTTGTGTATGCACATGTATATGTGTGTGTGTCCTCCTATCCTGGTGATGGGTTTATGGATGGGACTGCAGCAGACTATCACCAACCCTGGAAATAGCAATAAATACATCACACTGTATGGTTCCTATAGCCCAGAGAGAGAGAGAGAGAGAGTGCATGCATGCATGTGTGTGTGTGTGTGGTGCTATTGTAGCATTGTCTGCTAGTATAGCTGGGGTTATTATGTGCTAGTATAGCTGGAGTTATTGTAGCATTTTGTGCTAATATAGCTGGTGTTATTGTAGCATTGTGTGCTAGTATAGCTGGTGTTATTGTAGCATTGTGAGCTAGTATAGATGGTGTAATTGTAGCATTGTGAGCTAGTATGGGTGGTGTTATTGTAGCATTGTGTGCTAGTATAGCTGGTGTTATTGTAGCATTGTGAGCTAGTATAGATGGTGTAATTGTAGCATTGTGAGCTAGTATGGGTGGTGTTATTGTAGCATTGTGTGCTCGTATAGCTGGTGTTATTGTAGCATTGTGCACTAGTATAGCTGGTGTTATTGTAGCATTGGGCGGCAGGTAGCCTACTGGTTAGAGCTTTGGGCCAGTAACCGAAAAGTTGCTAGATCGAATTCCCGAGCTAACAAGGTAAAAATCTGTCGCCCTGCCCCCGAACAAGGCAGTCAACCCACTGTTCCTAGGCCGTCATTGTAAATAAGAATTTGTTCTTAACTGGCTTGCCTAGTTAAATAAAGGTTAAATCATTTAAAAAATGGTGTGCTAGTATAGCTGGTGTTATTGTAGCATTGTGTGCTAGTATAGCTGGTGTTATTGTAGCATTTTGTGCTAATATAGCTGGTGTTATTGTAGCATTGTGTGCTAGTATAGCTGGTGTTATTGTAGCATTGTGAGCTAGTATAGATGGTGTAATTGTAGCATTGTGAGCTAGTATGGGTGGTGTTATTGTAGCATTGTGTGCTAGTATAGCTGGTGTTATTGTAGCATTTTGTGCTAATATAGCTGGTGTTATTGTAGCATTGTGTGCTAGTATAGCTGGTGTTATTGTAGCATTGTGAGCTAGTATAGATGGTGTAATTGTAGCATTGTGAGCTAGTATGGGTGGTGTTATTGTAGCATTGTGTGCTAGTATAGCTGGTGTTATTGTAGCATTGTGAGCTAGTATAGATGGTGTAATTGTAGCATTGTGAGCTAGTATGGGTGGTGTTATTATAGCATTGTGTGCTCGTATAGCTGGTGTTATTGTAGCATTGTGCACTAGTATAGCTGGTGTTATTGTAGCATTGGGCGGCAGGTAGCCTACTGGTTAGAGCTTTGGGCCAGTAACCGAAAAGTTGCTAGATCGAATTCCCGAGCTAACAAGGTAAAAATCTGTCGCTCTGCCCCCGAACAAGGCAGTTAACCCACTGTTCCTAGGCCGTCATTGTAAATAAGAATTTGTTCTTAACTGGCTTGCCTAGTTAAATAAAGGTTAAATCATTTAAAAAATGGTGTGCTAGTATAGCTGGTGTTATTGTAGCATTGTGTGCTAGTATAGCTGGTGTTATTGTAGCATTGTGCACTAGTATAGCTGGTGTTATTGTAGCATTGTGTGCTAATAGCTGGTGTTGCTTAGTTTCTCCATATTGCTACTATTGTGTTTTTACTTATATTACCGTCAGTAATAATTAGCCAGTATTTTCTATGATCTATCTGTTATCCACTTCATACAGTCCTCTGTTATTGCCTGTTACTATGTAATAGCCAACCATTCACTGTGGCAGTGTATTTATACAGTCCTCTGTTATTGTTACTACCTATTCCTATTGTCTTCTATTATATCCTTTACATGTTTGTTGCAGTAATTGTATTTATCATACCTCCATTCCGTGTTTCTATTCTGTTTGAGACCATTCCCATCTGTGATAGGTCAGTAAAGTCCTCTGTTGGGAATAGTCTGGAGGTTGTCTTGTCTTTGTAATAGGAGATGGCAATCAGTAAAGCTACAGTCCAGCTTATTCTGGAGATTCTACCTCACAGTGTGTGTGTGTGTGTGTGTGTGTGTGTGTGTGTGTGTGTGTGTGTGTGTGTGTGTGTGTGTGTGTGTGTGTGTGTGTGTGTGTGTGTGTGTGTGTGTGTGTGTGTGTGTGTGTGTGTGTGTGTGTGTGTGTGTGTATGTGTGTTCTTGAATACCTGACTGTTATTGCTTTGCATTGCATCATATATATAAGTCTCGATGTGAATCTACAGTCTCTTTGACTGAGACTGTGTTTGGTGTTTGACTGAAACTTTGTGTGTGTTTGTGTTGGGGGTGTGGGGGGGTATAATTGGTACGGCCGCATGACCCTGGCACCATCTGCTCACAATAGAGCCATGACACTCCCTACCACCGAGAAGGGAGATGGAAACAATGTTTGTGCCCCTAATGGCCTCATATTCCCTACATAGTACACTACTTTGAACAGAGCCTTATGAGGCGATACACGGAATAGGGTGTAATTTGGGAGGCGGTCAATGCGCCGGAGCAGTGAACAGATAGAAACACAGCTACATGTCAGCGTGAGAAGTCATGAACCCTTCCACACCGAGGCTCATTGCAAAACTCATCTTCTCCCAGTTGCAATTTGATCAATGGGTTTTGTCACCTCATGTAGTGAAACTGCTGATGTGGGACATGGCCTTGTGGACACAAAATGGCAGCCATGTATCACTCAGTTGGGCCATTGCAGTGTTGAGCTTAAGTCAGACTTAAGCTCTGACTGGGTAAAAAGTTATTCTTACAACAAACATAGGAATAGCTCTCTGCTCTCAGCCCCCCCCCCCACCCGCTACAAACACATGTAATAACCCTGATCCAACATTTACATGAAATAAGTGTTACAAAGAGTGTAGAGGTCCTTAAAGGGGAGATCAGCAGTTGGAGCAACAACAAAGAGTGTAGAGGTCCTTAAAGGGGAGATCAGCAGTTGGAGCAACAACAAAGAGTGTAGAGGTCCTTAAAGGGGAGATCAGCAGTTAGAACAACAACAAAGAGTGTAGAGGTCCTTAAAGGGGAGATCAGCAGTTGGAGCAACAACAAAGAGTGTAGAGGTCCTTAAAGGGGAGATCAGCAGTTGGAGCAACAACAAAGAGTGTAGAGGTCCTTAAAGGGGAGATCAGCAGTTAGAACAACAACAAAGAGTGTAGAGGTCCTTAAAGGGGAGATCAGCAGTTGGAGCAACAACAAAGAGTGTAGAGGTCCTTAAAGGGGAGATCAGCAGTTGGAGCAACAACAAAGAGTGTAGAGGTCCTTAAAGGGGAGATCAGCAGTTAGAGCAACAACAAAGAGTGTAGAGGTCCTTAAAGGGGAAATCAGCAGTTAGAGCAACAACAAAGAGTGTAGAGGTCCTTAAAGGGGAATTCAGCAGTTAGAGCAACAACAAAGAGTGTAGAGGTCCTTAAAGGGGAAATCAGCAGTTAGAGCAACAACAAAGAGTGTAGAGGTCCTTAAAGGGGAAATCAGCAGTTAGAGCAACAACAAAGAGTGTAGAGGTCCTTAAAGGGGAAATCAGCAGTTAGAGCAACAACAAAGAGTGTAGAGGTCCTTAAAGGGGAAATCAGCAGTTAGAACAACAACAAAGAGTGTAGAGGTCCTTAAAGGGGAAATCAGCAGTTAGAACAACAACAAAGAGTGTAGAGGTCCTTAAAGGGGAAATCAGCAGTTAGAGCAACAACAAAGAGTGTAGAGGTCCTTAAAGGGGAAATCAGCAGTTAGAACAACAACAAAGAGTGTAGAGGTCCTTAAAGGGGAAATCAGCAGTTAGAGCAACAACAAAGAGTGTAGAGGTCCTTAAAGGGGAAATCAGCAGTTAGAACAACAACAAAGAGTGTAGAGGTCCTTAAAGGGGAGATCAGCAGTTAGAACAACAACAAAGAGTGTAGAGGTCCTTAAAGAGGAAATCAGCAGTTAGAACAACAACAAAGAGTGTAGAGGTCCTTAAAGGGGAAATCAGCAGTTGGAGCAACAACAAAGAGTGTAGAGGTCCTTAAAGGGGAAATCAGCAGTTAGAACAACAACAAAGAGTGTAGAGGTCCTTAAAGGGGAGATCAGCAGTTGGAACAACAACAAAGAGTTTTCCCCGCTCAGGTTCTGTAAATAGCTACGGATATAGATGGGAGGGTTTGAGGGTAGCTGAGGAGTGGGACTGACAAAGCTCAGGATCGATAATAGTTATGACTGAAAACACTTTGTATACCTGATGTCTGAGTATTATCTATCTATATGCTGGATAGGTCAAAACCGATAGGGTGGGGCTGGAGAAATGGAAACACTATCATATTCATAAACAGAGCTATGGATGCAAGGGCTGACCGTCCACGACATCACAATTATAGATAGAATACATTTACTTTTGTTAACAAACATTGGAGTAGAATAAGCTTATATTTTGGCTTCCGACATTCGAATTCTTCAAGAATCAATGGGTACATATCAATAATTTAGTCCAACAATGGATGTCGCAACTATAGATTTTCCCTTTAAGAGAATCTATGAGTTTGTAAAGGGAAGAAATAGCCATAGCACTGTATAAAAGGCCAGTTTACAAAAGGCCAGTCTACTACAGTGTAAAACGTAAGAGAGTTCAGCACCATGGACAGTGGCTGTAACTGCGCGTATAACAGGTCAGTCTGCTACAGTGTAAAACACACAGATGGTCTCCAGATATAGACCTTCGACCTCTAGGTATACTCAACCTCTCCATCTCAACTGTTGTTTACCCACAATGCAAAGGGACAAGGACCCAAGAGGAATGTAACACTTTTCAAAAAGATTAACCCTGTCCCTCATCTCTCATCCTCCCTCGAGGTGTGTGTGTGTGTGTGTGTGTGTGTGTGTGTGTGTGTGTGTGTGTGTGTGTGTGTGTGTGTGTGTGTGTGTGTGTGTGTGTGTGTGTGTGTGTGTGTGTGTGTGTGTGTGTGTGTGTGTGTGTGTGTGTGTGTGTGTGTGTGTGTGTGTGTGTGTGTGTGTGTGTGTGTGTGTGTGTGTGTGTGTGTGTGTGCGCCTGACAGGTTGTACTGTTTCCTAGCAGCATACTGTATCTGGGGTCAGATTGTTATTTGACTCCTGGTGGTTCGAGGTCAAGGGTTTGGCACAGAGAGCTGATCTTAGAACAGCACTGGGCGCCAACTGCTCACACACATGGACACACAGGTACACACATGGACACACATGGACACACAGGTACACACATGGACACACAGGTACACACATGGACACACATGGACACACAGGTACACACATGGACACACAGGTACACACATGGACACACAGGTACACACATGGACACGCAGGTACACACATGGACACACAGGTACACACATGGACACGCAGGTACACACATGGACACACATGGACACACAGGTACACACATGGACACACACACAGACACACACACACAGACACACACACAGACACACACAACCATACTCAATCTATCTGTTACTGTGTGTTACAACATCATATCCCATCTATCTGTTACTGTGTATTACAACATATCATATCCCATCTATCTGTTACAACATATCATATCCCATCTATCTGTTACTGTTTGTTACAGTATATCATATCCCATCTATCTGTTACTGTGTGTTACAACATATCATATCCCATCTATCTGTTACTGTTTGTTACAATCTATCATATCCCATCTATCTATTACTGTGTGTTACAACATATCATATCCCATCTATCTGTTACTGTTTGTTACAATATATCATATCCCATCTATCTGTTACTGTGTGTTACAATCTATCATATCCCATCTATCTATTACTGTGTGTTACAATCTATCATATCCCATCTATCTATTACTGTGTGATACAATCTATCATATCCCATCTATCTATTACTGTGTGTTACAATCTATCATATCCCATCTATCTATTACTGTGTGATACAATCTATCATATCCCATCTATCTGTTACTGTGTGTAATACAGTCTATCATATCCCATCTATCTATTACTGATTACAGGATGAGTGTTACATCCTTTGCATCCAAGAGTTAATGAACAGTATCTGTTGGGGACAGTGGCTGCCTTTCCCATCTATCTATTACTGTGGGTTACAACTATCATATCCCATCTAGTCTGTTACTGTTGTGATAGCAAACATCCCATCTATCATGGCTGGGCGTCCTCCTCCCTGATCAATCATTGTTCTACCATATGGCGATAGACACTTCAAGGGCCCAGCTGAACCCTCCATCTCTTTCCTCTTCATCCAGAGCCACTGACTGCTGCCTTCTGCCGCCTCTGATACAGCTTTGATTGCCGAACGCTGGCTCTGGCCCTTAATTCCCAGGTCTCTAAGCAGTCTGGTTGTAGATGTTGCCACAAAACCTCTGCAGCCCACCTCCACTGTGTTCCATTTGATGTTTGTTTACCCAGAACAATCATGTTATAGCGCAGATGTTTTGTATAAGCCTCATCTACTGAGTTTTCCCAGGGTACTGTGAGCTCAATGATGAAGACCTTTTCTGCAGCTGTGGGACCAGAGCACCATGTCAGGTCTTAGGGTGGTGATCTATCTCCGGAGGAAACACAAGTTGCCGGCCAATGTCACTAGCATTTTCCAGTCGGGGAGAATGGGACGCAGCTGGTCTGTGTGGCGTAGAAATCTTCGGTGGTTTATCTGATTATGGACAAAGTTTGTCCAAGGAGTGTGATGCTGCTGTGGGTGGTAAAGGGAGTTGGTGGCAGCTCGCTTGTCCTCCAGGGCGGACACAAGGTTTTTAACCATGTGACGCCAAGTGTAGGATCCTGTAGCAGGCTTGTTTTACAGCCTGTGAGAATGTGCCTGAGGTTCACATGGCATGGAACAGGGCACAGGTCCGGATCTTCACATACATTGGTGAAGACACTGGTGTTGGAAGGACGTCATGTTGTGGAAAAGCTCCAGTTACCGTTCTCGTTCCAGTCGGCCCACAGATCCTTCCATATCTTCCTCTTCACACACTGTCCCATACAACAGTCCACTGTCCCAGGCAAGAGAGATAACTGCCCACCTTGCAGCCCCTTCTGATGTGTAACTTTAACCATCTTGAAGGACGGACTGGTGCAGTGGTTACTCCAATTAGCACAACTAGTTTTACACAGGACTCCTCATTTCTGAACATGACCCACAATGTCAGCATGTCTGAGGCTGCTGTTGCCTCCTGGACTGCTTTTCCTGGCCTCCATTTGGCCCACAAGGTCGGTGGCGTTGTTGCTCACCATAACGAGATTCATTCAGTGTCATTTGGAGCCTGGTTTTTGCACACTTGAATCTGTTAGACTGGTGACAGCTTGAGGACACCATCTCCAAGGCCTATCCAGGCATCGTGGAACAACATTTTGAGAAATAGCCTGTGGACCTCTTTCCATCACTGTTGAGATTACAACACACAGTGCTAAGGGCCACAACACGGTGTTAGGAGACCAAATGCAGACCCAGGCCTTTAATCTTTCCAGGTACTGGGTGTTGTCGATGGACTGTAGGCTACTACATATCCCAGCTGTTGCACCTGGTCTTTGTCCTTCAGGCTTACATACATATCAGGCAGGACCCTCTACACTGTTGGGATTTGGTCATCTCCGATGAAGAATTTCAGGTCAGTACTCCCATCACTATCGAGATTACTGTTACTTGGATGGTTTATCTACATACGGGCCCATGATGTTCTCTCTCATTTTCTGAGCAGTATCTGTTGGGACAGTCATTGGTACAATATACATATCGTCCATGTAGGCTCAGTTACATCTGTTACAGAGTCTCTCATGTAACCCATTTTATCTGATTAACCTCCATTGCCATTGTGAATTACGGAGAAATGTTACACATTATACCTACATTCTATCTGAGGTGGTGAACTCTGAGGTGGTACAGATCTATACATATCACCATCTGATCTGTTATGTGTGTTACAGACCATCAGGATCATGGGGCACAGAGCCTATCAGTATTATCTACATGGAGGTCCCTATCTGCCATTTGGATCTACAGATCATCATATCCCATCTATCTGTTACTGTGATGCATTACAACAGTATCATATCCCATTCTCTATCTGTTACTGACCCTACATTCAGACTATCATATCCCATCTATCTGTTACTACAGTATACACAGGACCTCTCATTTGTTACAGTATATATCAGTGTAATACAGTCTACTCAATATAGAAGAACGATAGATACCACTTTCACAGCTAACGCTGAGTGGACTGAAGGAGAGGTGAACTGAACCGAGCCCTCTATATTGTCACATGGGCCTGATATAAACTATGCAGACAAAGTGTAGAACAGGCTTCATGTACCGCTTGGTTTGAGTCAAGCAACACAACCGTAGGTAGACACATGTTTAACTTAGGATCGGCAACAGCTGTAGGCTGCCTTGGTAATTGTTTATTTGTTTGTTTGTTTACTCCCATTGAACAATCAATGTTATGGTCTTTTGTTTTGTATCCAAGGGGACGAGTCCTTTACTCGACCCAGGGAGGGCGCTACACGTCCACCCGTTAAATAAATCATTTTCTGCAGCTGTATAGCCTACATATATATCCTTCACTTGATCTAACTGATAAACCTAACGGGTTATTGGCACTGCATTGGTGGGAGAGAATGGGACGTCTAGCGGTTCTGTGTCCCGTTTGAAATCAAATCAATAGGCCTATCTGATTATGGACATTTCAAAGTGGACCCTGCGGCAGGCTAAACCTGGCTATATAGAACAACAATGCATTCACAGAGAACACTATTAACTCAAACCACTGTATATTAGGCTCTCTGGTTCCTGTAGCATTGATTATGCCTTGTCCCTTATGCCTACCTTCAATAGTGGCATCGCCGACCGAGAACCACAACAGCCACAACACTGCAACCGCAAACTTCATGCTTCCTCTTCGCGCGGCTCCAGTTACCCGTTCTCGTTCCAGTCGTCTTCAGGGTGCGTTATATCATCTCCTGCGTACACAAATCCGTCCGTATTACAACAATCAGTCGGTCCGTAGCCTAGACTAGTATAACAGCGGGACGTGCTTTGCCCGCTTCGGAAAGATGTAACGATTAAATTATGAAGGACGGACAGGAATGAAAACGACGCTGTTGTTGCTCCATTATTATTACAACTGTTTTACAGCGGCAGGACTTCTTATTTCTGTGTTTCCTCTAAGAGTTTCAATTTGTGTCCCAGTGTGGATGCTCGAGCAAGCCGACCGGGTGCACGCGCTCAAAATCCGGTGTTCGGTAGGGGGGCTGGCCCAGCGGCAGATGAGGGAGGGGAGACGGCGGAATGTGATGGAGACAGGGGGTGCGCGTGGCGTGTTCTATAATAACGGAGGGATA
Organism: Oncorhynchus gorbuscha; assembly: GCF_021184085.1. Classification (NCBI taxonomy): domain Eukaryota; kingdom Metazoa; phylum Chordata; class Actinopteri; order Salmoniformes; family Salmonidae; genus Oncorhynchus; species Oncorhynchus gorbuscha. Next base: position 99,566 of record NW_025745866.1, on the reverse strand, counting down.
TGGCGGTATAGGATTCATTATTTATGCAGTATATATGAATGTAATTTATAGCCTAATTGTAGGCTACACATTTTACAAAACCTTCCAATCCCTTCAGGAATCACCAGTCACATTTGAATGAGAAATGGCCCAGGACCACCAGCGACCTAAAGAGACCACTGACACACACACGCTCAAGCTCGCACACGCGCACACGGTGTTACAAGCAGTGAGAATCCCCATGGCAGTAAATCACCAGTCACTGTGACTCCTCACCAGTAGGCTACAGTATATATCTGTTACAGGACCTCTCATTAGGCTACAGTATATATCTGTTACAGGACCTCTCATTAGACTACAGTATATATCTGTTACAGGACCTCTCATTAGACTACAGTATATATCTGTTACAGGACCTCTCATTAGGCTACAGTATATATCTGTTACAGGACCTCTCATTAGGCTACAGTATATATCTGTTACAGGACCTCTCATTAGGCTACAGTATATATCTGTTACAGGACCTCTCATTAGGCTACAGTATATATCTGTTACAGGACCTCTCATTAGGCTACAGTATATCTGTTACAGACCTCTTATTAGGCTACAGTATATATCTGTTACAGGACCTCTCATTAGACTACAGTATATATCTGTTACAGGACCTCTCATTAGACTACAGTATATATCTGTTACAGGACCTCTCATTAGACTACAGTATATATCTGTTACAGGACCTCTCATTAGACTACAGTATATATCTGTTACAGGACCTCTCATTAGACTACAGTATATATCTGTTACAGGACCTCTCATTAGACTACAGTATATATCTGTTACAGGACCTCTCATTAGACTACAGTATATATCTGTTACAGGACCATTCTCATTAGGACCTCTCTACAGTATATATCTGTTACAGGACCTCTCATTAGACTACAGTATATATCTGTTACAGGACCTCTCATTAGACTACAGTATATATCTGTTACAGGACCTCTCATTAGACTACAGTATATATCTGTTACAGGACCTCTCATTAGACTACAGTATATATCTGTTACAGGACCTCTCATTAGACTACAGTATATATCTGTTACAGGACCTCTCATTAGACTACAGTATATATCTGTTACAGGACCTCTCATTAGGCTACAGTATATATCTGTTACAGGACCTCTCATTAGACTACAGTATATATCTGTTACAGGACCTCTCATTAGACTACAGTATATATCTGTTACAGGACCTCTCATTAGACTACAGTATATATCTGTTACAGGACCTCTCATTAGACTACAGTATATATCTGTTACAGGACCTCTCATTAGACTACAGTATATATCTGTTACAGGACCTCTCATTAGACTACAGTATATATCTGTTACAGGACCTCTCATTAGACTACAGTATATATCTGTTACAGGACCTCTCATTAGGCTACAGTATATATCTGTTACAGGACCTCTCATTAGGCTACAGTATATATCTGTTACAGGACCTCTCATTAGACTACAGTATATATCTGTTACAGGACCTCTCATTAGACTACAGTATATATCTGTTACAGGACCTCTCATTAGGCTACAGTATATATCTGTTACAGGACCTCTCATTAGACTACAGTATATATCTGTTACAGGACCTCTCATTAGACTACAGTATATATCTGTTACAGGACCTCTCATTAGACTACAGTATATATCTGTTACAGGACCTCTCATTAGACTACAGTATATATCTGTTACAGGACCTCTCATTAGACTACAGTATATATCTGTTACAGGACCTCTCATTAGACTACAGTATATATCTGTTACAGGACCTCTCATTAGACTACAGTATATATCTGTTACAGGACCTCTCATTAGACTACAGTATATATCTGTTACAGGACCTCTCATTAGACTACAGTATATATCTGTTACAGGACCTCTCATTAGACTACAGTATATATCTGTTACAGGACCTCTCATTAGACTACAGTATATATCTGTTACAGGACCTCTCATTAGACTACAGTATATATCTGTTACAGGACCTCTCATTAGACTACAGTATATATCTGTTACAGGACCTCTCATTAGACTACAGTATATATCTGTTACAGGACCTCTCATTAGACTACAGTATATATCTGTTACAGGACCTCTCATTAGACTACAGTATATATCTGTTACAGGACCTCTCATTAGGCTACAGTATATATCTGTTACAGGACCTCTCATTAGCTACAGTATATATCTGTTACAGGACCTCTCATTAGACTACAGTATATATCTGTTACAGGACCTCTCATTAGACTACAGTATATATCTGTTACAGGACCTCTCATTAGACTACAGTATATATCTGTTACAGGACCTCTCATTACAGATCTGTTACAGGACCTCTCATTAGACTACAGTATATATCTGTTACAGGACCTCTCATTAGACTACAGTATATATCTGTTACAGGACCTCTCATTAGACTACAGTATATATCTGTTACAGGACCTCTCATTAGACTACAGTATATATCTGTTACAGGACCTCTCATTAGACTACAGTATATATCTGTTACAGGACCTCTCATTAGACTACAGTATATATCTGTTACAGGACCTCATTAGACTACAGTATATATCTGTTACAGGACCTCTCAGGATACAGGATTCAGACTACAGTATTAGACTACAGTATATATCTGTTACAGGACCTCTCATTAGACTACAGTATATATCTGTTACAACTACAGTATATATCTGTTACAGGACCTCTCATTTACAGTATATATCTGTTACAGGACCTCTCATTAGACTACAGTATATATCTGTTACAGGACCTCTCATTCTACAGTATATATCTGTTACAGGACCTCTCATTAGACTACATTAGACTACAGTATATATCTGTTACAGGACCTCTCATTAGACTACAGTATATATCTGTTACAGGACCTCTCATTAGGCTACAGTATATATCTGTTACAGGACCTCATTCATTAGTACAGTATATATCTGTTACAGGGACCTGTTCTCATTAGACTACAGTATATATCTGTTACAGGACCTCTCATTAGACTACAGTATATATCTGTTACAGTATATATCTGACCCTCTCATTAGACTACAGTATATATCTGTTACAGGACTCATTCTCATTAGGACCTCTCATTACTACAGTATATATCTGTTACAGGACCTCTCATTAGACTACAGTATATATCTGTTACAGGACCTCTCATTAGACTACAGTATATATCTGTTACAGGACCTCTCATTAGACTACAGTATATATCTGTTAGGACCTCTCATTAGACTACAGTATATATCTGTTGGACCTCTCATTAGACTACAGTATATATCTGTTACAGGACCTCTCATTAGACTACAGTATATATCTGTTACAGGACCTCTCATTAGACTACAGTATATATCTGTTACAGGACCTCTCATTAGACTACAGTATATATCTGTTACAGGACCTCTCATTAGACTACAGTATATATCTGTTACAGGACCTCTCATTAGGCTACAGTATATATCTGTTACAGGACCTCTCATTAGGCTACAGTATATATCTGTTACAGGACCTCTCATTAGGCTACAGTATATATCTGTTACAGGACCTCTCATTAGGCTACAGTATATATCTGTTACAGGACCTCTCATTAGACTACAGTATATATCTGTTACAGGACCTCTCATTAGACTACAGTATATATCTGTTACAGGACCTCTCATTAGACTACAGTATATATCTGTTACAGGACCTCTCATTAGACTACAGTATATATATTCTGTTACAGGACCTCTCATTAGACTACAGTATATATCTGTTACAGGACCTCTCATTAGGCTACAGTATATATCTGTTACAGGACCTCTCATTAGACTCATTAGACTACAGTATATATCTGTTACAGGACCTCTCTAGACTACAGTATATATTAGGACTACAGTATATATCTGTTACAGGACCTCTCATTAGACTACAGTATATATCTGTTACAGGACCTCTCATTAGACTACAGTATATATCTGTTACAGGACCTCTCATTAGGCTACAGTATATATCTGTTACAGGACCTCTCATTAGACTACAGTATATATCTGTTACAGGACCTCTCATTAGACTACAGTATATATACAGTATATATCTGTTACAGGACCTCTCATTAGACTACAGTATATATCTGTTACAGGACTCATTCTACAGTATATATCTGTTACAGGACCTCTCATTAGACTACAGTATATATCTGTTACAGGACCTCTCATTAGGCTACAGTATATATCTGTTACAGGACCTCTCATTAGGCTACAGTATATATCTGTTACAGGACCTCTCATTAGACTACAGTATATATCTGTTACAGGACCTCTCATTAGACTACAGTATATATCTGTTACAGGACCTCTCATTAGACTCATTATATCTACAGACCTATCATTAGACTCAGTATATACAGGACCTCTCATTAGACTACAGTATATATCTGTTACAGGACCTCTCATTAGACTACAGTATATATCTGTTACAGGACCTCTCATTAGACTACAGTATATATCTGTTACAGGACCTCTCATTAGACTACAGTATATATCTGTTACAGGACCTCTCATTAGACTACAGTATATATCTGTTACAGGACCTCTCATTAGACTACAGTATATATCTGTGGTGGGTGCTTCTGTAACGTTCGTCGTTGGGAGAAAGAGAGGAGGACCAATGAGCAGCGTGGTAAGTGTTCTGTAACGTTCGTCGTTGGGAGAAAGAGAGGAGGACCAATGAGCAGCGTGGTAAGTGTTCTGTAACGTTCGTCGTTGGGAGAAAGAGAGGAGGACCAATGAGCAGCGTGGTAAGTGTTCTGTAACGTTCGTCGTTGGGAGAAAGAGAGGAGGACCAATGAGCAGCGTGGTAAGTGTTCATAGCTTTTAATCACGTACTAGAACACTGAACAAAACAATAAATAACAAACCAACAGTCCCATAAGGTGAAAGACAAAAACACTAAACAGGAAATAATCACCCACAACTCAAAGTGAAACCAGGCTACCTAAGTATGGTTCTCAATCAGGGACAACGATTGACTGCTGCCTCTGATTGAGAACCATACCAGGCCAAACACAGAAATCCCAAATCATAGAAAAACTAACATAGACAACCCACCCAACTCACACCCTGACCATATGACAACAAAGACATGACAAAAGAACTAAGGTCAGAACGTGACACCGTTGTGTTAGCTAATCCAAGTTGATCATTTTAAAAGGCTAATTGATCATTGGAAAACCCTTTTGCAATTGTGTTAGCACAGCTAAAAACTGTTGCTAATTAAAGAAGCAATCAAACTGGCCATCTTTAGCATCGGCATTTGTGCGTTCGATTAAAAGCTCAAAATGGCCAGAAACAAAGACCTTTCTTTTGAAACTCGTCAGTCTATTCTTGTTCTGAGAAATGAAGGCTATTCCGTGCGAGAAATTGCCAAGAATCTGAAGATCTCGTACAACACTGTGTACAACCACTTCACAGAACAGCGCAAACTGTCTCTCACCAAAATAGAAAGAGGAGTGGGAGGCCCCAGTGCACAACTGAGCAAGAGGACAAGTACATTAGAGTGTCTAGTTGGAGAAACAGAAGCCTCACAAGTCCTCAACTGGCAGCTTCATTAAATAGTACCCGCAAAACACCAGTTTCAACGTCAACAGGGAAGGCACTTAACCCTAATTGCTCCAGGGGAGCCGTTGATAATGGCTAACACCGGCCGTGACCCCACTCTCCGAGAGTGTCTCAGGGGGAGTTAGGATTTGCACAAAACATTTCTGTTTCACACGTAAATACTTGTCCATGCATGAAACAGGAGAAATACCAGCACCCATATTATTATTAGCTCTTACGTCAACTTAACATCTGCTGAATGTTACCAGGAACATGGAGTCTGTGACAGACAGGAACACGGAGTCTGTGACAGACAGGAACACGGAGTCTGTGACAGACAGGAACACGGAGTCTGTGACAGACAGGAACAAGGAGTCTGTGACAGACAGGAACACGGAGTCTGTGACAGACAGGAACACGGAGTCTGTGACAGACAGGAACATGGAGTCTGTGACAGACAGGAACACGGAGTCTGTGACAGACAGGAACACGGAGTCTGTGACAGACAGGAACATGGAGTCTGTGACAGACAGGAACACTGTGACAGACAGGAACACTGTGACAGACAGGAACATGGAGTCTGTGACAGACAGGAACATGGAGTCTGTGACAGACAGGAACATGGAGTCTGTGACAGACAGGAACACGGAGTCTGTGACAGACAGGAACATGGAGTCTGTGACAGACAGGAACATGGAGTCTGTGACAGACAGGAACACGGAGTCTGTGACAGACAGGAACATGGAGTCTGTGACAGACATGAACACGGAGTCTGTGACAGACAGGAACATGGAGTCTGTGACAGACAGGAACACGGAGTCTGTGACAGACAGGAACAAGGAGTCTGTGACAGACAGGAACATGGAGTCTGTGACAGACAGGAACATGGAGTCTGTGACAGACAGGAACATGGAGTCTGTGACAGACAGGAACATGGAGTCTGTGACAGACAGGAACATGGCTGGTCAGGGACCAGGGTTTGGACAGAGTTGGTCAGGGACCAGGGTTTGGACAGAGTTGGTCAGGGACCAGGGTTTGGACAGAGTTGGTCAGGGACCAGGGTTTGGACAGAGTTGGTCAGGGACCAGGGTTTGGACAGAGTTGGTCAGGGACCAGGGTTTGGACAGAGTTGGTCAGGGACCAGGGTTTGGACAGAGTTGGTCAGGGACCAGGGTTTGGACAGAGTTGGTCAGGGACCAGGGTTTGGACAGAGTTGGTCAGGGACCAGGGTTTGGACAGAGTTGGTCAGGGACCAGGGTTTGGACAGAGTTGGTCAGGGACCAGGGTTTGGACAGAGTTGGTCAGGGACCAGGGTTTGGACAGAGTTGGTCAGGGACCAGGGTTTGGACAGAGTTGGTCAGGGACCAGGGTTTGGACAGAGTTGGTCAGGGACCAGGGTTTGGACAGAGTTGGTGATGGGTGAACAGATCACGTGGACCATACCTCCACTCTCCAGAGGAACCATGTTGCCATCTCAGCTGGTTTTACTGGCACACCTAAAGTACCATTAAATGCAGAGACGGTCTAGCTACTCTAAACTGTATTGGATTGACTGCACATTCTCTGAGAAACCACAGCACACAGGAGATAATGAGCAGATAATGGCCATTTACCGTACAGTACCTCTCTGTAAAGTGGATTAAGTACAGGAGATAATGAGCAGATAATGGCCATTTACCGTACAGTACCTCTCTGTAAAGTGGATTAAGTACAGGAGATAATGAGCAGATAATGGCCATTTACCGTACAGTACCTCTCTGTAAAGTGGATTAAGTACAGGAGATAATGAGCAGATAATGGCCATTTACCGTACAGTACCTCTCTGTAAAGTGGATTAAGTACAGGAGATAATGAGCAGATAATGGCCATTTGGCTCTGTAAAGTGGATTAAGTACAGGAGATAATGAGCTGATAATGGCCATTTACCGTACAGTACCTCTCTGTAAAGTGGATTAAGTACAGGAGATAATGAGCAGATAATGGCCATTTACCGTACAGCACCTCTCTGTAAAGTGGATTAAGTACAGGAGATAATGAGCAGATAATGGCCATTTACCGTACATTACCTCTCTGTAAAGTGGATTAAGTACAGGAGATAATGAGCAGATAATGGCCATTTACCGTACAGTACCTCTCTGTAAAGTGGATTAAGTACAGGAGATAATGAGCAGATAATGGCCATTTACCGTACAGCACCTCTCTGTAAAGTGGATTAAGTACAGGAGATAATGAGCAGATAATGGCCATTTACCGTACAGTACCTCTCTGTAAAGTGGATTAAGTACAGGAGATAATGAGCAGATAATGGCCATTTACCGTACAGTACCTCTCTGTAAAGTGGATTAAGTACAGGAGATAATGAGCAGATAATGGCCATTTACCGTACAGTACCTCTCTGTAAAGTGGATTAAGTACAGGAGATATCCATCCAGGGTGTTTACATACAGACAGTGGAAATGATGTTCTCATGTTCTGTTCCCTCTCCTGTTGTATTCTGTTCTCTTCATGCATTGGTTGGTGGACTTCCAGACTTGTGGAATTAGTATAAATGGAGTGTTAGCACTGAGTAGATTGTTCAAGGGAAATCATGTCAGTAGTGAGTAGAATGTTGATGGTAAATAGAATTGTGTGCAGTGGGTAGAATCACTCGAATGCGTGCTGGATGTCAACAACAACAGAATGTTAGATTTGAGTAGAATTCTTATTGTAAATAGAATGTTGCGCTATGGATAGAATGCCTGCTGGATGTCAACAACAACAGAATGTTAGATTTGAGTAGAATTGTTATTGTAAATAGAATGTTGTGCTATGGATAGAATGCCTGCTGGATGTCAACAACAACAGAATGTTAGATTTGAGTAGAATTGTTATTGTAAATAGAATGTTGTGCTATGGATAGAATGCCTGCTGGATGTCAACAACAACAGAATGTTAGATTTGAGTAGAATTCTCATATTAAATAGAATGTTGTGCTATGGATAAAATGCATGCTGGATGTCAACAACAACAGAATGTTTGATTTGAGTAGAATTCTCATATTAAATAGAATGTTGTGCTATGGATAGAATGCATGCTGGATGTCAACAACAACAGAATGTTTGATTTGAGTAGAATTCTCATATTAAATAGAATGTTGTGCTATGGATAGAATGCACGCTGGATGTCAACAACAACAGAATGTTAGATTTGAGTAGAATTCTCA
>NW_025745866.1:58241-88241 GCF_021184085.1 Oncorhynchus gorbuscha | reverse complement strand
GTCTGTCTGTCTGTCTGTCTGTATTAAATAATGTCTGGTCTGGTCAGGTCTGGTCTGTCTGTATTAAATAATGTCTGGTCTGGTCTGTCTGTATTAAATAATGTCAGGTCTGGTCTGTCTGTCTGTATTAAATAATGTCTGGTCTGGTATGGTCTGTCTGTATTAAATAATGTCTGGTCTGGTCTGGTCTGTCTGTATTAAATAATGTCTGGTCTGGTCTGGTCTGTCAGTATTAAATAATGTCAGGTCTTTGGTCTGTCAGTATTAAATAATGTCTGGTCTGGTCTGTCTGTCAGTAATTAAATCATGTCAGGTCTGGTCTGTCAGTATTAAATAATGTCAGGTCTGGTCTGTCTGTCTGTCTGTATTAAATAATGTCAGGTCTGGTCTGTCTGTCTGTATTAAAAATCATGTCTGGTCTGTATTAAATAATGTGGTCTGGTCTGTCTGTATTAAATAATGTCTGGTCTGGTCTGTCTGTCTGTATTAAATAATGTAATGTCTGGTCTGGTCTGTCTGTCTGTATTAAATAATGTCTGGTCTGGTCTGTCTGTCTGTATTAAATAATGTCAGGTCTGGTCTGTCTGTCTGTATTAAATAATGTCAGGTCTGGTCTGGTCTGTCTGTATTAAATAATGTCAGGTCTGGTCTGGTCTCTCTGTCAGTATTAAATACTGTCTGGTTTGGTCTGTCTGTCTGTATTAAATAATGTCAGGTCTGTCTGTCTGTCTGTATTAAATAATGTCAGGTCTTGGTCTGGTCTGTCTGTATTAAATAATGTCTGGTCTGGTCTGGTCTGTCTGTCTGTAAATAATGTCTGGTCTGTCTGTCTGTCTGTATGTCTGTAATGTCAGGTCTGGTCTGTCTGTCTGTATTAAATCATGTCTGGTCTGGTCTGGTCTGTCTGTATTAAATAATGTCTGGTCAGGTCTGGTCTGTCTGTATTAAATAATGTCAGGTCTGGTCTGTCTGTCTGTATTAAATACTGTCAGGTCTGGTCTGGTCTGGTCTGTCTGTCTGTATTAAATAATGTCTGGTTTGGTCTGTCTGTCTGTATTAAATAATGTCTGGTCTGGTCTGGTCTGTCTGTCTGTATTAAATAATGTCAGGTCTGGTCTGGTCTGTCTGTCAGTATTAAATCATGTCAGGTCTGGTATGTCAGTATTAAATAATGTCAGGTCTGGTCTGGTCTGTCATTATTAAATAATGTCAGGTCTGGTCTGGTCTGTCAGTATTAAATAATGTCAGGTCTGGTCTGTCAGTATTAAATAATGTCAGGTCTGGTCTGGTCTGTCTGTCTGTATTAAATAATGTCAGGTCTGGTCTGGTCTGTCTGTCTGTCTGTCTGTCTGTCTGTCTGTCTGTCTGTCTGTCTGTCTGTCTGTCTGTCTGTCTGTCTGTCTGTCTGTCTGTCTGTCTGTCTGTCTGTCTGTCTGTCTGTCTGTCTGTCTTAAATAATGTCAGGTCTGGTCTGGTCTGTCTGTATTAAATAATGTCTGGTCTGGTCTGGTCTGGTCTGTCTGTCTGTATTAAATAATGTCAGGTCTGGTCTGGTCTGGTCTGGTCTTGTCTGTCTGTATTAAATAATGTCAGGTCTGGTCTGGTATCTCTGTCAGTATTAAATAATGTCTGGTCTGGTCTGTCTGTCAGTATTAAATAATGTCTGGTCTGGTCTGGTCTGTCTGTCTGTATTAAATAATGTCAGGTCTGGTCTGGTCTCTCTGTCAGTATTAAATAATGTCTGGTCTGGTCTGTCTGTCAGTATTAAATAATGTCTGGTCTGGTCAGGTCTGGTCTGTCTGTCTGTATTAAATAATTTCAGGTCTGGTCTGGTCTATCTGTCAGTATTAAATCATGTCAGGTCTGGTCTGTCTGTATTAAATAATGTCAGGTCTGGTCTGGTCTGTCTGTCAGTATTAAATAATGTCAGGTCTGGTCTGTCTGTCTGTATTAAATAATGTCTGGTCTGGTCTGTCTGTCTGTATTAAATACTGTCAGGTCTGGTCTGGTCTCTCTGTCAGTATTAAATAATGTCTGGTCTGGTCTGTCTGTCAGTATTAAATAATGTCTGGTCTGGTCTGGTCTGGTCTGTCTGTATTAAATAATGTCTGGTCTGGTCTGTCTGTCTGTCTATCTGTATTAAATAATTTCAGGTCTGGTCTGGTCTGTCTGCCTGTCTGTATTAAATACTGTCTTGGATGGGCTGGAATGGGATGGGATGGGCTAGATATATAGATAGCTGTAATCATATAAACTGTTGCTCTCTCACTGCTGTTAAGTGCCTGGTAGAGGGTAACTTTAGCTGAGTCAGCACTCTCTCTCTCTCGCACACACACACACACACACTCTCTCTCTCTCTCTCTCTCTCTCACACACACTCTCACACACACACACACACACACACACACACACACACACACACACACACACACACACACACACACACACACACACACACACACACACACACACACTCTCTCTCTCTCTCTCTCTCTCTCTCTCTCTCTCTCTCTCTCTCTTAATGGCACCTTATACCCTACGGCAGGGTTCCCCAACTGGCGGCCTCACAGGCGAATTTGGCCCATAGTAGATTTTATTTGGCCCGCCAATACATTAAAAACACCAGCAAATCTGCTTGTTATTTACATTTTGGCCCTCTGTTTCAAAGTATTCCCACGGATAATAGAGAGACGTGTGATTGGATACAAATGCAAGCAAGGTTTGAATTTATTATGTTTTAGTCAATTTGCAGTCTACAAATGATTAGTAATTATGTTCCGGCCCCCTGACCCCCTCCCCCCAATAAAAAATCATGACTGAATCTAGTTAAAGATCTCAGCCCTATGGAATGCATTATTTTAGACCAGGGCAATGTTATCATTTCATTATTACCATGTCATTATTACCATGTTATAATTATCATGTTATTATCATCGGGTTATTATTGGCATGTTATTATTATAAGGCTATTACTATCATTTTATTATCATCTGGTTATTATTATCATCTTGTTATTATCATCATGTTATTATCATCATGTTATTATTCATTATCATCATGTTATTATTCATGTTATTATCATGTTATTATTATGTTATTATCATCATGTTATTATCATCATGTTATTATCATCATGTTATTTATCATGTTATTATCATGTTATTATCATCATGTTATTATCATCATGTTATTATTATCATGTTATTATAATCATGTTATTATCATCATGTTATTATCATCATGTTATTATCATCATGTTATTATTATCATGTTATTATTATTATTATCATGTTATTATCATCATGTTATTATTGTCATGTTATTATCAGCATGTTATTATTATCATGTTATTATTGTCATGTTATTATCATCATGTTATTATCATCATGTTATTATCATCATGTTATTATATCATGTTATTATCATCATGTTATTATTGTCATGTTATTATCATCATGTTATTATCATCATGTTATTATCATCATGTTATTATCATCATGTTATTATTATCATGTTATTATCATGTTATTATAATCATGTTATTATCATCATGTTATTATTATGTTATTATCATCTTGTTATTATCATCATGTTATTATCATGTTATTATCATCATGTTATTATCATCATGTTATTATCATCATGTTATTATCATCATGTTATTATTGTCATGTTATTATCATCATGTTATTATCATCATGTTATTATTATCGTGTTATTATTATCATGTTATTCATCCTGCTGTACATCTTCCTGTTGTTTGAAAAATGAGTTGTACACACACACACACACACACACACACACACACACACACACACACACACACACACACACACACACACACACACACACACACACACACACACACACACACACACACACACACACACACACACACACACACACACACACACACACACACACACACACAAATCACATAGTGCTTTCACATCTGCGTGATGTCCAGACTGACAAGCTATAATTTCCTGTGACTTTATCTCAACAGCCATATTTACTTCCATCTGGAAATGGACATTTACATTTACATTTCCCAAAGCACCCTATTCATTTAGTGCACAACAATAAAGCTCTAGGCAAAAGTATCCAGAGTGCTCCAGGCAAATTGGTGCAATCACCTTAGTGACATCCAGTGGGACAGTCATACTATACTAGATACAAGACTGGTATAAATAATGTCCATCTGGAAATGGTATATTATAATAATTAATATTAGAGTTATTCTAACCCACCCTTTATACTAGACTGGTATATTTTATCCCAAATTACCTAATACCTGGTATTTATAACAATAAATTACAATAGTAGACTGGTATATTTTAACCAATTATTATACTAGACTGGTATATTTTAACCAATTAAATACTAGACTGGTATATGGTAACCAATTACATTATATTAGACTGGTGTATTATAACCGTAGTTACACTACCATACTAGACTGGTATATTATAACCAATTACATGATACTAGACTGGTATATTGTAACCAATTACATGATATTAGACTGGTGTATTATAACCAATTACATGATACTAGACTGGTATATTATAACCAATTACATTATACTAGACTGGTATATTATAACCAATTACATGATACTAGACTGGTATATTGTAACCAATTACATGATATTAGACTGGTATATTATAACCAATTACATGATACTAGACTGGTATATTATAACCAATTACATTATACTAGACTGGTATATTATAACCAATTACATGATACTAGACTGGTATATTGTAACCAATTACATGATATTAGACTGGTATATTATAACCAATTACATGATACTAGACTGGTATATTATAACCAATTACATGATATTAGACTGGTATATTGTAACCAATTACATGATATTAGACTGGTATATTATAACCAATTACATGATATTAGACTGGTATATTATAACCAATTACATGATACTAGACTGGTATATTATAACCAATTACATGATACTAGACTGGTATATTATAACCAATTACATGATACTAGACTGGTATATTATAACCAATTACATTATACTAGACTGGTATATTATAACCAATTACATGATACTAGACTGGTATATTATAACCAATTACATTATACTAGACTGGTATATTATAACCAAGGTACACTGTGTTCAGTACCTGTGGGTGCTGTGTAAGGTACACTGTGTTCAGTACCTGTGGGTGCTGTGTAAGGTACAATGTGTTCAGTACCTGTGGGTGCTGTGTAAGGTACACTGTGTTCAGTACCTGTGGGTGCTGTGTAAGGTACACTGTGTTCAGTACCTGTGGGTGCTGTGTAAGGTACACTGTGTTCAGTACCTGTGGGTGCTGTGTAAGGTACACTGTGTTCAGTACCTGTGGGTGCTGTGTAAGGTACACTGTGTTCAGTACCTGTGGGTGCTGTGTAAGGTACACTGTGTTCAGTACCTGTGGGTGCTGTGTAAGGTACACTGTGTTCAGTACCTGTGGGTGCTGTGTAAGGTACACTGTGTTCAGTACCTGTGGGTGCTGTGTAAGGTACACTGTGTTCAGTACCTGTGGGTGCTGTGTAAGGTACAATGTGTTCAGTTACCTGTGGGTGCTGTGTAAGGTACACTCTCTTCAGTTACCTGTGGGTGCTGTGTAAGGTACACTCTCTTCAGTTACCTGTGGGTGCTGTGTAAGGTACACTCTCTTCAGTTACCTGTGGGTGCTGTGTAAGGTACACTCTCTTCAGTTACCTGTGGGTGCTGTGTAAGGTACAATGTGTTCAGTTACCTGTGGGTGCTGTGTAAGGTACACTGTGTTCAGTACCTGTGGGTGCTGTGTAAGGTACACTCTCTTCAGTTACCTGTGGGTGCTGTGTAAGGTACACTGTGTTCAGTTACCTGTGGGTGCTGTGTAAGGTACACTCTCTTCAGTTACCTGTGGGTGCTGTGTAAGGTACACTGTGTTCAGTTACCTGTGGGTGCTGTGTAAGGTACACTGTGTTCAGTACCTGTGGGTGCTGTGTAAGGTACACTGTGTTCAGTACCTGTGGGTGCTGTGTAAGGTACACTGTGTTCAGTACCTGTGGGTGCTGTGTAAGGTACACTGTGTTCAGTACCTGTGGGTGCTGTGTAAGGTACAATGTGTTCAGTACCTGTGGGTGCTGTGTAAGGTACACTGTGTTCAGTACCTGTGGGTGCTGTGTAAGGTACAATGTGTTCAGTAGCTGTGGGTGCTGTGTAAGGTACACTGTGTTCAGTACCTGTGGGTGCTGTGTAAGGTACACTGTGTTCAGTACCTGTGGGTGCTGTGTAAGGTACACTGTGTTCAGTACCTGTGGGTGCTGTGTAAGGTACACTGTGTTCAGTAGCTGTGGGTGCTGTGTAAGGTACAATGTGTTCAGTACCTGTGGGTGCTGTGTAAGGTACACTGTGTTCAGTACCTGTGGGTGCTGTGTAAGGTACACTATGTTCAGTACCTGTGGGTGCTGTGTAAGGTACAATGTGTTCAGTTACCTGTGGGTGCTGTGTAAGGTACACTCTCTTCAGTTACCTGTGGGTGCCGTGTAAGGTACACTCTCTTCAGTTACCTGTGGGTGCTGTGTAAGGTACACTCTCTTCAGTTACCTGTGGGTGCTGTGTAAGGTACACTCTCTTCAGTTACCTGTGGGTGCTGTGTAAGGTACAATGTGTTCAGTTACCTGTGGGTGCTGTGTAAGGTACACTGTGTTCAGTACCTGTGGGTGCTGTGTAAGGTACACTCTCTTCAGTTACCTGTGGGTGCTGTGTAAGGTACACTGTGTTCAGTTAACTGTGGGTGCTGTGTAAGGTACACTCTCTTCAGTTACCTGTGGGTGCTGTGTAAGGTACACTGTGTTCAGTTACCTGTGGGTGCTGTGTAAGGTACACTGTGTTCAGTACCTGTGGGTGCTGTGTAAGGTACACTGTGTTCAGTACCTGTGGGTGCTGTGTAAGGTACACTGTGTTCAGTACCTGTGGGTGCTGTGTAAGGTACACTGTGTTCAGTACCTGTGGGTGCTGTGTAAGGTACACTGTGTTCAGTACCTGTGGGTGCTGTGTAAGGTACACTGTGTTCAGTACCTGTGGGTGCTGTGTAAGGTACACTGTGTTCAGTACCTGTGGGTGCTGTGTAAGGTACAATGTGTTCAGTACCTGTGGGTGCTGTGTAAGGTACACTGTGTTCAGTTACCTGTGGGTGCTGTGTAAGGTACACTGTGTTCAGTACCTGTGGGTGCTGTGTAAGGTACACTGTGTTCAGTACCTGTGGGTGCTGTGTAAGGTACACTGTGTTCAGTACCTGTGGGTGCTGTGTAAGGTACAATGTGTTCAGTACCTGTGGGTGCTGTGTAAGGTACACTGTGTTCAGTAGCTGTGGGTGCTGTGTAAGGTACACTGTGTTCAGTACCTGTGGGTGCTGTGTAAGGTACACTGTGTTCAGTAGCTGTGGGTGCTGTGTAAGGTACACTGTGTTCAGTACCTGTGGGTGCTGTGTAAGGTACACTGTGTTCAGTTACCTGTGTGTGCTGTGTAAGGTACACTGTGTTCAGTACCTGTGGGTGCTGTGTAAGGTACACTGTGTTCAGTACCTGTGGGTGCTGTGTAAGGTACACTGTGTTCAGTACCTGTGGGTGCTGTGTAAGGTACACTGTGTTCAGTACCTGTGGGTGCTGTGTAAGGTATACTGTGTTCAGTACCTGTGGGTGCTGTGTAAGGTACACTGTGTTCAGTACCTGTGGGTGCTGTGTAAGGTACACTGTGTTCAGTACCTGTGGGTGCTGTGTAAGGTACACTGTGTTCAGTACCTGTGGGTGCTGTGTAAGGTACACTGTGTTCAGTACCTGTGGGTGCTGTGTAAGGTACACTGTGTTCAGTACCTGTGGGTGCTGTGTAAGGTACACTGTGTTCAGTACCTGTGGGTGCTGAGTAAGGTACACTGTGTTCAGTTACCTGTGGGTGCTGTGTAAGGTACACTGTGTTCAGTAGCTGTGGGTGCTGTGTAAGGTACACTGTGTTCAGTACCTGTGGGTGCTGTGTAAGGTACACTGTGTTCAGTACCTGTGGGTGCTGTGTAAGGTACACTGTGTTCAGTAGCTGTGGGTGCTGTGTAAGGTACACTGTGTTCAGTACCTGTGGGTGCTGTGTAAGGTACACTGTGTTCAGTAGCTGTGGGTGCTGTGTAAGGTATACTGTGTTCAGTACCTGTGGGTGCTGTGTAAGGTACACTGTGTTCAGTACCTGTGGGTGCTGTGTAAGGTACACTGTGTTCAGTACCTGTGGGTGCTGTGTAAGGTACACTGTGTTCAGTACCTGTGGGTGCTGTGTAAGGTACAATGTGTTCAGTACCTGTGGGTGCTGTGTAAGGTACAATGTGTTCAGTACCTGTGGGTGCTGTGTAAGGTACACTGTGTTCAGTACCTGTGGGTGCTGTGTAAGGTACACTGTGTTCAGTACCTGTGGGTGCTGTGTAAGGTACACTGTGTTCAGTACCTGTGGGTGCTGTGTAAGGTACACTGTGTTCAGTTACCTGTGGGTGCTGTGTAAGGTACACTGTGTTCAGTACCTGTGGGTGCTGTGTAAGGTACACTGTGTTCAGTTACCTGTGGGTGCTGTGTAAGGTACACTGTGTTCAGTACCTGTGGGTGCTGTGTAAGGTACACTGTGTTCAGTTACCTGTGGGTGCTGTGTAAGGTACACTGTGTTCAGTACCTGTGTGTGCTGTGTAAGGTACACTGTGTTCAGTACCTGTGGGTGCTGTGTAAGGTACACTGTGTTCAGTACCTGTGGGTGCTGTGTAAGGTACACTGTGTTCAGTTACCTGTGGGTGCTGTGTAAGGTACACTGTGTTCAGTACCTGTGGGTGCTGTGTAAGGTACACTGTGTTCAGTTACCTGTGGGTGTTGTGTAAGGTACACTGTGTTCAGTAGCTGTGGGTGCTGTGTAAGGTATACTGTGTTCAGTTACCTGTGGGTGCTGTGTAAGGTACACTGTGTTCAGTACCTGTGGGTGCTGTGTAAGGTACACTGTGTTCAGTACCTGTGGGTGCTGTGTAAGGTACACTGTGTTCAGTAGCTGTGGGTGCTGTGTAAGGTACAATGTGTTCAGTACCTGTGGGTGCTGTGTAAGGTACACTGTGTTCAGTACCTGTGGGTGCTGTGTAAGGTACACTGTGTTCAGTACCTGTGGGTGCTGTGTAAGGTATACTGTGTTCAGTATCTGTGG
This sequence comes from Oncorhynchus gorbuscha, assembly GCF_021184085.1. Taxonomy (NCBI): domain Eukaryota; kingdom Metazoa; phylum Chordata; class Actinopteri; order Salmoniformes; family Salmonidae; genus Oncorhynchus; species Oncorhynchus gorbuscha. Next base: position 79,018 of record NW_025745866.1, on the reverse strand, counting down.
GTGCTGTGTAAGGTATACTGTGTTCAGTACCTGTGGGTGCTGTGTAAGGTACACTGTGTTCAGTACCTGTGGGTGCTGTGTAAGGTACACTGTGTTCAGTTACCTGTGGGTGGGAATATAAATAGTAATATATATATATATAGGGAATATATTGTATATCGGGAAAATAATGTATAAAGGGAATAGGGAATATACTGTATATAGGGAATAGGGAATATTCTGTTAATAGGGAATATAATGTATAAAGGGAATAGGGAAAATAATGTATAAAGGGAATAGGGAATATACTGTATAAAGGGAATACACTGTATATAGGGAATAGGGAATATTCTGTATATAGGGAATATAATGTATATAGGGAATAGGGAATATTCTTTATATAGGGAATATAATGTATATAGGGAATAGGGAAAATAATGTATAAAGGGAATATGCTGTATATAGGGAATATACTGTATATAGGGAATAGGGAATATACTGTATATAGGGAATATACTGTATATAGGGAATATAATGTATAAAGGGAATAGGGAATATACTGTATATAGGGAATATACTGTATATAGGGAATAGGGAATATTCTGTATATAGGGAATATAATGTATATATTGAATATACTGTATATAGGGAATAGGGAATATACTGTATATATTGACAATACTGTATATAGGGAGTATGTTATATACTGTATATAGGGAATGGGGAATATTGACTGTACACACACACACACATATTTGCATGAGAATGAGCTAGCCACACACACACACACACACACACACACACACACACACACACACACACACACACACACACACACACACACACACACACACACACACACACACACACACACACACACACACACACACACACGAATGCACACACACGTTTACAGAGACACACACGTGTTCACTAACACAGTCGTCACCACAGACACACACAACACACCATCTCAGACTTCTACACTGTCTCTCCCTATGGCAGTGGGGAGTTGGAGAGCGAGAGAGACAAGAGTGAAAGAGAGACAGAGATATAAATAGAGACAGAATGAGAGAGCTAACTAGATAGATAGATATAGAGCGACAGAGACAGAGATATAAATAGAGAGAGAGTGAGAGAGCTAACTAGATAGATAGATAGAGATCTGTGATTATGACAATGTGATGATCATGATTTTCCGCCCCAGTTGGGATCCCGGGAGCAGCTGCGTGCGCTCCGGCGTTCCCAGCTTTCCAATAGATGTTCCGACTGGAACCGGTTGATAACTAATGATTCGGAAAGGAAGGAATACTGGCAGGCCTGCTGACCAGCACATGCTGAGGGGCAAGAGGGACAGACAGGGAGAAAGAGAGGGACAGAGGGGGAGAGAGAGGGACAGACAGGGAGAAAGAGAGATGAGGGAGAGATAGGGAGATGTAGACTAGGGAAGGAAGGGATGGAAACAAGAGAGGGAGGGAGAGAAAGGGGGGGTGGATGGTAGAGAGAGGGAGAGAAAGGGAGAGAGAGGAGGGAGGGGGTGGATGGTAGAGAGAGGGAGAGAAAGGGAGGGAGAGAGAGGGAGGGAGAGAGAGAGAGGGGGTGGATGGTAGAGAGAGGGACAGAGAGAGAGAGGGATATGGAGAGGTGGTAGATGGAGAGAGAGGGATGTAGATGAGGGAAGGAAGGGATGGGAAGGGAGTATGGAGTGAGAGGGCTGGGAAGGTGGAGCGAGGGAGAGTGAGGGGATATGGAGAGGTGGTGGAGGGAGGGAGAAGGAGGAGAGTGGGCTGTCCCCAGAACACAATGAGATTTAACATAGAAACATTCTCATATTGTCAGTATCTAACATGTCTGTCAGTTCGTTGTGATTAAACTGTCATTTGAAACCATACTATGTTTGTGTGATAGTGTTAATGTAGTTAATGTAGCTGTCAATTCATAAGCATCATTCCACATGTGTAGCTCAGGACAATTACAGACGGAAAACAGACTGTCTCTACTGTCGAGACAGTTGTCATTAGGTTTTCATGCAATTGTTATATGGGGAATGTTTGAATTGACAACTATTGATATCATCTTGGATTCAAAGAATAGAATGGATCTTTATTAGACATTTAGGTGTAAATTCTTCTGCAACATTACAATACGACAGTAGGGTTTTATCAATACAACTGTAATACGGTGATGCTTGCTGCAAGGTGGGCACTATGTGAGGTCAGGAGTCTACTGTTTCTGCTGTTATGTAAGTTTGTCTCTTTGAGCCTTCTCTTCCCCTGTTCTTCTCTCATTGAAGCTGTCACAAAGAAACTATCTGGATTTAGACAGGGCCTGAGTCACAAAGACAAGTTCCCTGCACCTCACACACACACACACACACACACACACACACACACACACACACACACACACACACACACACACACACACACACACACACACACACACACACACACACACACACACACACACACACACACACACGCTGTGCACTCCGTTTAACACACCCACACAGACAGAGAGACGGATCTACACACACACACATGCTGTGCACTCCGTTTAACACACCCACACAGAGAGATGGACGTACACACACATCTTTATTTCCACCCAGGAAGCGGTGTGTAGGGTCTAGAGAGTGGTGGTGGTGTTTGAAGCAGCTCTACTATCCTCAGGGTGGTGGAGCTGTGAAGCTGTACAATACTGTTGATAGGAACTCAACATTCTGTAGCCATACAAATATCACTCCTCCACACATGCTACACTGCAGGCCTGGAGCTACTACAGTAGGTGAGCAGGCTTTTTCTCCAGCCCTGCACTAACACAGATGATTCAGCTACACAAGGTTCTGCCCACCCTCCTCCTAGAGAGCTATTGGGTGAGCAGGCTTTTGCTTTAACATTTAGCTAATTACGTTTTTCGAGGTAGCAGCTGGGTTTGTGATGTAAGCACTGCAGCCATTTTGTGTCAAAACATTCCCCAGTCACCTCCAATGCTTTGAGCCAGTACAGTAAAGCAGTTTCATTCACAATAAGACAAACTGCCTTTAGCTAGTGGAAACTGATAGTGTACAGTCATTTTAATGTAAAACCATTCCTCAGTCACCTCCACTGCTTTGATTGAGTACATTAAAGCAGTTTCATTCACAATAATACTGTCAAATCAAATCAAATCAAATCTATTTATATAGCCCTTCGTACATCAGCTGATATCTCAAAGTGCTGTACAGAAACCCAGCCTAAAACCCCAAACAGCAAGCAATGCAGGTGTAGAAGCACGGTGGCTAGGAAAAACTCCCTAGAAAGGCCAAAACCTAGGAAGAAACCTAGAGAGGAACCAGGCTATGTGGGGTGGCCAGTCCTCTTCTGGCTGTGCCGGGTAGAGATTATAACAGAACATGGCCAAGATGTTCAAATGTTCATAAATGACCAGCATGGTCCAATAATAATAAGGCAGAACAGTTGAAACTGGAGTAGCAGCACGGTCAGGTGGACTGGGGACAGCAAGGAGTCATCATGTCAGGTAGTCCTGGGGCATGGTCCTAGGGCTCAGGTCCTCCGAGAGAGAGAAAGAAAGAGAGAATTAGAGAGAGCATATGCCAGTCCTCTTCCTGCTCCCCGTCTCCGGTGTGCGACGTTGCCAGTCTACTAACCACCGGTCCTGGCAACCCTCATTACTCACACCTGGCAACCCTCATTACACACACCTGGCAACCCTCATTACTCACACCTGGCAACCCTCATTACTCACACCTGGCAACCCTCATTACCCACACCTGGCAACCCTCATTACCCATACCTGGCAACCCTCATTACCCACACCTGGCAACCTTCATTACTTCCCTGATTACTTCCCCTTTATTTAGCCCTCTGTTGTCCTGAGGAGTTATTGTTTTTTCTCTCACGTTCAGTTCGCTTCCCATGTTTGTTCCTTTGTATCTGGTCAGCATTAAAACTCACCTTCTGTACCGGCTGCCTGACTACCGGCTGCCTGGCTACCGGCTGCCTGACTACCGGCTGTCTGACTACCGGCTGCCTGGCTACCGGCTGCCTGACTACCGGCTGTCTGACTACCGGCTGCCTGACTACCGTCTGACTACCTGCTGCCTGACTACCGGCTGTCTGACTACCGGCTGCCTGACTACCGGCTGTCTGACTACCGGCTGCCTGACTACCGGCCTGACTACCGGCTGCCTGACTACCGGCTGCCTGACTACCGGCTGTCTGACTACCGGCCGCCTGACTACCGGCTGCCTGACTACCGGCTGCCTGACTACCGGCCGCCTGACTACCGGCTGCCTGACTACCGGCTGCCTGACTACCGGGCTGCCGCCTGACTACCCGGCCGTCTGACTACCGGCCGCCTGACTACCGGCTGCCTGACTACCGGCCGCCTGACTACCGGCTGCCTGACTACCCTGACTACCGCCGCCTGACTACCGGCTGTCTGACTACCGCCGTCTGACTACCGGCCGCCTGACTACCGGCCGCCTGACTACCGGCTGTCTGACTACCGGCTGCCTGACTACCGGCTGCCTGACTACCGGCTGTCTGACTACCGGCCGCCTGACTACCGGCTGTCTGACTACCGGCTGTCTGACTACCGGCTGTCTGACTACCGGCTGTCTGACTACCGGCTGTCTGACTACCAGCGTATACGTTACAAACACTAACTGACATAAGAGAGTGGAAACTGACAGTGTACAGACGAGGGGGAGTAAAGCTAAACCCTGCTGTGCCAACAATGGTTACTAATTATCACCGACCACTCCTTCTCTCTCTGGCTCTCGCTCTTAACGAGGGTTCTAACGACTGTTCAAACGAGGGGAGGATTAACAGGAAAAGGGTTCCCGAGAGGTTTCAGGAAGTTAGTCCTCATTAAATGTGTGATAGAATGAACGGGGCAGAGCTCAGATAGATGTCCACGTTGCTCCATCCTTTTGATCTGTTGATGTGTCAGAATTATGGACGGCAAACTCATGTTAACCTTTTACAATGGGTAGAAATACACTATGATGGCTTATTTTGAGTTGTGCTTTTCTGGGGGTAACTTTAATCGTCATGTGTTTGAGTTGTGCCTTTTGGGGGTAACTATAATCGTCATGTGTTTGAGTTGTGCTTTTCTGGGGGTAACTTTAATCGTCATGTGTTTGAGTTGTGCCTTTTGGGGGTAACTATAATCGTCATGTGTTTGAGTTGTGCCTTTTGGGGGTAACTATAATCGTCATGTGTTTGAGTTGTGCTTTTCTGGGGGTAACTTTAATCGTCATGTGTTTGAGTTGTGCCTTTTGGGGTGATGTGTCATTAAATGTTAGAATGAACGGGCAGAGCTATAATCGTCATGTGTTTGAGTTGTGCCTTTTGGGGTAACTATAATGTCATGTGTTTGAGTTGTGCCTTTTGGGGGTAACTATAATCGTCATGTGTTTGAGTTGTGCCTTTTGGGGGTAACTTTAATCGTCATGTGTTTGAGTTGTGCCTTTTGGGGGTAACTATAATCGTCATGTGTTTGAGTTGTGCCTTTTGGGGGTAACTATAATCGTCATGTGTTTGAGTTGTGCCTTTTGGGGGTAACTATAATCGTCATGTGTTTGAGTTGTGCCTTTTGGGGGTAACTATAATCGTCATGTGTTTGAGTTGTGCCTTTTGGGGGTAACTTTAATCGTCATGTGTTTGAGTTGTGCTTTTTTTAGATGTTATGTGACAGAGTTAAGAAAGAACAGTAAACTCACTCCACAACTAGCTTGACATTTCCTGGATGGAGATAAAATGAGATATTTTTCGGTAGCTCAAACAGTTGGTAGTCAAGCAGTGTGAACAGAGGATGACAGGTTTAAATTCTAGACAGGGACAGGGACGGGGACAGGGACGGGGACAGGGACAAGGACAGGGACAAGGACAGGGACAAGGGATAAGGACAAGGACAAGGACAGGGACAGGGACAAGGACAGGGACAGGGACAAGGACAGGGACAAGGACAGGGACAAGGACAGGGACAGGGACAAGGACAAGGACAGGGACAAGGACAAGGACAGGGACAAGGACAAGGACAGGGACAAGGACAGGGACAGGGACAGGGACAGGGACAGGGACAGGGACAGGGACAGGGACAGGGACAAGGACGGGGACGGGGACATCGTCAGGGACAGGGACCATGGCGGAAGCTAAACTACTAGCAGCACACTGACATCCATTTCAGTTAGAGATCAAATTTGGAGTAGTAGTCTTTATGGTACCCAAGACGGTACCCAAGAGAGAAAGTCTGTGATTATATTTGGAGTAGTAGTCTTTAGACGGAACCCAAGAGAGAAAGTCTGTGATTATATTTGGAGTAGTAGTCTTTAGACAGTACCCAAGAGAGAAAGTCTGTGATTATATTTGGAGTAGTAGTCTTTAGACGGTACCCAAGAGAGAAAGTCTGTGATTATATTTGGAGTAGTAGTCTTTAGATGGTACCCAAGAGAGAAAGTCTGTGATTATATTTGGAGTAGTAGTCTTTAGACGGTACCCAAGAGAGAAAGTCTGTGATTATATTTGGAGTAGTAGTCTTTAGACGGTACCCAAGAGAGAAAGTCTGTGACTATATTTGGAGTAGTAGTCTTTAGATGGTACCCAAGAGAGAAAGTCTGTGATTATATTTGGAGTAGTAGTCTTTAGACGGTACCCAAGAGAGAAAGTCTGTGATTATATTTGGAGTAGTAGTCTTTAGACGGTACCCAAGAGAGAAAGTCTGTGATTATATTTGGAGTAGTAGTCTTTAGACGGTACCCAAGAGAGAAAGTCTGTGACTATATTTTACTGAATGCTAAATGTAATGTAGCAGGTTTGACAGGAGAAAGGTGCCATGTCTTCTCTCTTCACAAGGTCAAAGGTTAACCTTAACATATGGAAATATAGAACATGCCATGTGCCGTCTTGCTATGACCTACTAAAGCACTATGTTGGAAGAAAATCTGTGGAAGTTAAATAGGCCAAGTAGTTGTAGTGGTACCATGTCTTCACAACACCATCTATTATTGAGAGAGAGAGAGACTCCTCCTGGTTAGTAACACTTAACTGGGCCCTAGTGATAGCAATTACATTACACACACACACACTCACCTATGGGCATACACACCCCCTTAGTTTATAGACATACAAGTGCATTCTTAGAGCCTACACCCATGTGGACCAGAGACGAAGGAACAGATGAGGTAGGTGTTGTACTGGGTGCTAATGGAACGCCCTCACGGAGCTCTCTCTCTCTCTCTCTCTCTCTCTCTCTCTCTCTCTCTCTCTCTCTCTCTCTCTCTCTCTCTCTCTCTCCCCTCTCTCTTCTCTCTCTCCTCTCCCTCTCTCTCTCTCTCTCTCTCTCTCTCTCTCTCTCTCTCTCTCTCTCTCTCTCTCTCTCTCTCTCTCTCTCTCTCTCTCTCTCTCTCTCTCTCTCTCTCTCTCTCTCTCTCTCTCTCTCTCTCTCTCTCTCTCTCTCTCTCTCTCTCTCTCTCTCTCTCTCTCTCTCTCTCTCTCTCTCTCTCTCTCTCTCTCTCAGGAAAAGTCTGAAATCCTCAGAAAGTCTTGGAGAGGGAAGGTGTTATGGGGATTTGAGATGTCACCATACAGGAAGCCTGTTTCTGATGTTTTCCTCGTGTGTGTGTGTGTGTGTGTGTGTGTGTGTGTGTGTGTGTGTGTGTGTGTGTGTGTGTGTGTGTGTGTGTGTGTGTGTGTGTGTGTGTGTGTGTGTGTGTGTGTGTGTGTGTGTGTGTGTGTGTGACACAGCCAGACAAGTGGACTGGGAACACAGTAAAAGATTCAGAGTGTTGAATAATGAATGGGTCCATTTGCACCGTAGTTTCACTTCTATACAGTGTCAGTGAGTCAAGGTCACCGCTGTTGTGACGAAGAAAACCTACAGGCCTCAAGTCAAACACTGCACTTCGGAATCCACGTGTGCAATCAGAAGTCACATGGAAGTATAATCACACACACACATACACACACACACACACACACACACCACCCTAGAGAAATGCTCCACCGTAGGGAAGAAGAGAGAAGAGAGTCCTGGGGAGTAATTTGACATTCCCCTGAAGAAGAGATTAGTTTGAATATTTACCTTCTTTTATCCCTCTCTCCTCTCTAATCTGTGTGAAGTGTGTTCTCTCTCCACAGGGTTCATGTGTGTATGTGTGTGTGTGTGTGTGTGTGTGTGTGTGAGAGTGTGTGTGTGTGTGTCTTGTGTTTTCCACATTACCAACAGCGTACTTTTCCTTCCCTTCTCAGACACTTTATTCATTGCATTCATACTCCTCCCACCTATTTACAACAAAAGAAAGAATTCTCCCTCTACATTATCTTCACTTCAGCAGCTTGCCAACAAATGTTCCACAGCAAAATATGATTATTTATCACCATAAATCAGTGGGGGCTCCTCAGAGGAGGAAGCGGAGGACCATCCTCCTCAGTGAATTTCATAAAAATGAAAATAGTGAAACATTAAAAAAGTTATCCTTTTTAGATGAAAAGATAATAAATATATTCACTTACCCAAATAATTGATTAAAACACACTATTTTACAATGAAGGTCTACAGTAGCCTCAACATCACTCTGAATAGTAGCACCATAGTGTAGCCAGAGGACAGCTAGCCTCCATCCTCCTCTGGGTACATTGACTTCAATACAAAAACTAGGAGGCTCATGGTTCTGACCCCTTCCTTAGACTTACACAGTAATTATGACAACTTCCGGAAGACATCCTCCAACCTATCAGAGCTCTTGCAGCATGAACTGACATGTCGTCCACTCAATCAAAGGATCAGAGAATTAATCTGAAAGTAGAAAGTACTGAAAGTATAAGCTACAGATAGCCAGCACTGCAGTGCATAACATGTCAGAGAAAGACAATAGTTGAACAGTTTTGAGCAATGTATTTCCAAAATTAAGGACAAGAAGAGAGAGAGAGAGAGAGAGAGAGAGAGAGAGAGAGAGAGAGAGAGAGAGAGAGAGAGAGAGAGAGAGAGAGAGAGAGAGAGAGAGGTAGAGAGAGAGAGAGAGAGAGAAAGAGAGAGAGAGAGAGAGAGAGAGAGAGAGAGAGAGAGAGAGAGAGAGAGAGAGAGAGAGAGAGAGAGAGAGAGAGAGAGAGAGAGAGAGAGAGAGAGAGAGAGAGAGAGAGAGAGAGAGAGAGAGAGAGAGAGAGAGAGAGAGAGAGAGAGAGAGAGATTTTGTGGGACATATTTTTTTCACTTTCACTTTCTTAGCAAGCTCGTTCAGTCTACTCAAACACCCGGCTCAAACAGAGAGAAATGGTATGTTAGCTAATTGGCTATGGATATCCAACACTGGAACTCTTCCCAGTCAAGTTAAGCTTTTGGTTTTATTAATTATATATCCAACGGGGCCCACAAGTGTAACTGCTTACTGACTGTATATTGTACTGCATGAATTGTAGCAGGTTTACTAACACGTTAGTTCTAGTAGCTATGTCGACTATGACAGTTTGTGACAACGATGTAGGCTGTGTGTAGCTGCTATGAATGAAAACTCTGTTTGTATGTAGCTGCTATGAATGAAAACTCTGTTTGTATGTAGCTGCTATGAATGAAAACTCTGTTTGTCACAGTCACTGCTATGAATCCTAGCTGATATGAATGAAAATTTACTATGGGGTACTTATGATAACTCACACACACACAGCTGATATGAATGAATTAAAACTCTGTTTGCACGAACACACACACACACACACACACACACACACACACACACACACACACACACACACACACACACACACACACACACACACACACACACACACACACACACACACACACACACACACACACACACACACACACCGTGAAAGAGAAAGGGAAAAAGACGAGAGTCAAAGTTGTCCTCCCCCTAACTCTTCTTATATTGTACTCCCTTTCCTTCTATACACTTTCTACTACCTCCTCCCTTTCCTTCTATACCCTCTACTACCTCCTCCCTTTCCTTCTATATACCCTTTCTACTAACTCCTCCCTTTCCTTCTGTATACCCTTTCTACTAACTCCTCCCTTTCCTTCTATACACTTTCTACTACCTCCTCCCTTTCCTTCTATACCCTTTCTACTACCTCCTCCCTTTCCTTCTATATACCCTTTCTACTACCTCCTCCCTTTCCTTCTATACCCTTTCTACTATCTCCTCCATTTCCTTCTATACCCTTTCTACTAACTCCTCCCTTTCCTTCTATACCATTTCTACTAACTCCTCCCTTTCCTTCTCTAATATACCCTTTCTACTAACTCCTCCCTTTCCTTCTGTATACCCTTTCTACTAACTCCTCCCTTTCCTTCTATACCCTTTCTACTACCTCCTCCCTTTCCTTCTATACCCTTTCTACTAACTCCTCCCTTTCCTTCTATATACCCTTTCTACTACCTCCTCCCTTTCCTTCTATATACCCTTTCTACTACCTCCTCCCTTTCCTTCTATACCCTTTCTACTAACTCCTCCCTTTCCTTCTATATACCCTTTCTACTACCTCCTCCCTTTCCTTCTATACCCTTTCTACTACCTCCTCCCTTTCCTTCTATATACCCTTTCTACTACCTCCTCCCTTTCCTTCTATACCCTTTCTACTAACTCCTCCCTTTCCTTCTGTATACCCTTTCTACTAACTCCTCCCTTTCCTTCTATACCCTTTCTACTACCTCCTCCCTTTCCTTCTATACCCTTTCTACTAACTCCTCCCTTTCCTTCTATATACCCTTTCTACTACCTCCTCCCTTTCCTTCTATACCCTTTCTACTACCTCCTCCCTTTCCTTATACCCTTTCTATACCTCCTCCCTTTCCTTTCTACCCTTTCTACCTCCTCCCTTTCCTTCTATACCCTTTCTACTACCTCCTCCCTTTCCTTCTATATACCCTTTCTACTACCTCCTCCCTTTCCTTCTATACCCTTTCTACTACCTCCTCCCTTTCCTTCTATACCATTTCTACTAACTCCTCCCTTTTTCTGTATACCCTTTCTACTAACTCCTCCCTTTCTGTATACCCTTTCTACTAACTCCTCCCTTTCCTTTCTCTATCCCTTTCCTTTCTACTAACTCCTCCCTTTCCTTCTATATACCCTTTCTACTACCTCCTCCCTTTCCTTCTATACCCTTTCTACTACCTCCTCCCTTTCCTTCTATATACCCTTTCTACTACCTCCTCCCTTTCCTTCTATACCCTTTCTACTACCTCCTCCCTTTCCTTCTATACCCTTTCTACTACCTCCTCCCTTTCCTTCTATACCCTTTCTACTACCTCCTCCCTTTCCTTCTATACCCTTTCTACTACCTCCTCCCTTTCCTTCTATATACCCTTTCTACTACCTCCTCCCTTTCCTTCTATACCCTTTCTACTACCTCCTCCCTTTCCTTCTATACCCTTTCTACTACCTCCTCCCTTTCCTTCTATATACCCTTTCTACTACCTCCTCCCTTTCCTTCTATACCCTTTCTACTACCTCCTCCTTTCCTTTCCTTCTCTAATTCCTTCTATACCCTTTCTACTACCTCCTCCCCCTTTCCTTCTATATACCCTTTCTACTACCTCCTCCCTTTCCTTCTATACCCTTTCTACTACCTTCCTTCTCCCTTTCCTTCTCTAATATAATTTATACTACCTCCTCCCTTTCCTTCTCTATACCCTTTATACTACCTCCTCCCTTTCCTTCTATACCCTTTCTACTACCTCCTCCCTTTCCTTCTCTAATATAATTTATACTACCTGCTCCCTTTCCTTCTCTAATATAATTTATACTACCTCCTCCCTTTCCTTCTCTAATATAATTTATACTACCTCCTTCCTTTCCTTCTCTAATATCCCTTTTTATATTTCTACCTCCTCCCTTTCCTTCTATACCCTTTCTACTACCTCCTCCCTTTCCTTCTAATATAATTTCTACTACCTCCTCCCTTTCCTTCTAATATACCCTTTTATACTACCTCCTCCCTTTCCTTCTATACCATTTCTACTAACTCCTCCCTTTCCTTCTCTAATATACCCTTTTACTACTACCTGCTCCCTTTCCTTCTCTAATATAACCCTTTCTACTACCTCCTCCTCCCTTTCCTTCTCTAATATAATTTATACTACCTCCTCCCTTTCCTTCTCTAATATAATTTATACTACCTCCTCCCTTTCCTTCTCTAATATAATTTATACTACCTCCTCCCTTTCCTTCTCTAATATAATTTATACTACCTCCTCCCTTTCCTTCTCTAATATACCTCCTCCCTTTCCTTTATACTACCTCCTCCCTTTCCTTCTAATATAATTTATACTACCTCCTCCCTTTCCTTCTCTAATATAATTTCTACTACCTCCTCCCTTTCCTTCTCTAATATAATTTCTACTACCTCCTCCCTTTCCTTCTCTAATATAATTTCTACTACCTCCTCCCTTTTCCTACTACCTCCTCCCTTTATAATTTATACTACCTCCTCCCTTTCCTTCTCTAATATAATTTATACTACCTCCTCCCTTTCCTTCTCTAATATAATTTATACTACCTCCTCCCTTTCCTTCTATACCCTTTCTACTACCTCCTCCTTTCCCTTTCCTTTCTCTACTCCTCCCTTTCCTTCTATACCCTTTTACTACCTCCTCCCTTTCCTTCTCTAATATAATTTATACTACCTCCTCCCTTTCCTCTAATCTCTAATATAATTTCTACTACCTGCCCTTTCCTTCTCTAATATAATTTTCCTTCCCTTTCCTTCTAATATAATTTATACTACCTCCTCCCTTTCCTTCTCTAATATAATTTCTACTACCTCCTCCCTTTCCTTCTCTAATATAATTTCTACTACCTCCTCCCTTTCCTTCTCTAATATAATTTATACTACTAACTCCTCCCTTTCATTTCTAATATAATTTATACTACCTCCTCCCTTTCCTTCTCTAATATAATTTATACTACCTCCTCCCTTTCCTTCTCTAATATAATTTCTACTACCTCCTCCCTTTCCTTCTCTAATATAATTTATACTACCTCCTCCCTTTCCTTCTCTAATATAATTTATACTACCTCCTCCCTTTCCTTCTATACCCTTTCTACTCCCTGCTCCCTTTCCTTCTCTAATATAATTTCTACTACCCCCTCCCTTTCCTTCTCTAATATAATTTCTACTACCTCCTCCCTTTCCTTCTCTAATATAATTTCTACTACCTCCTCCCTTTCCTTCTCTAATATAATTTCTACTACCTCCTCCCTTTCCTTCTCTAATATAATTTATACTACCTCCTCCCTTTCCTTCTCTAATATAATTTCTACTACCCCCTCCCTTTCCTTCTCTAATATAATTTATACTACCTCCTCCCTTTCCTTCTCTAATATAATTTCTACTACCTCCTCCCTTTCCTTCTCTAATATAACCCTTTTCTACTCCTCCCCCTCCCTTTCCTTCTCTAATATAATTTATACTACCTCCTCCCTTTCCTTCTCTAATATAATTTCTACTACCCCTCCCTTTCCTTCTCTAATATAATTTATACTACCTCCTCCCTTTCCTTCTCTAATATAATTTCTACTACCTCCTCCCTTTCCTTCTCTAATATAATTTCTACTACCCCCTCCCTTTCCTTCTCTAATATAATTTCTACTACCTCCTCCCTTTCCTTCTCTAATATAATTTCTACTACCTCCTCCCTTTCTACTACCTTTCCTTCTCTAATATAATTTCTACTACCTCCTCCCTTTCCTTCTCTAATATAATTTCTACTACCTCCTCCCTTTCCTTCTCTAATATAATTTATACTACCCCCTCCCTTTCCTTCTCTAATATAATTTCTACTACCTCCTCCCTTTCCTTCTCTAATATAATTTCTACTACCCCCTCCCTTTTCTTCTCCAATGTCCTTTACGTTCTGTGATTTTTTTGTTGTCCTGTATATTAGCATAGTAGCCCTTCCCCCTTCTCTAATCTACTTAGCATAGTAGCCCTCCTTTCCTTCTCTAATATAATTTATACTACCCCCTCCCCCTTCTCTAATCTACTTAGCATACTACCCCCTCCCTTTCCCTCCAAGCATATCCCCTAAGCATTTTTACTGTAGCCCCTAGGCATAGTCCCTGTCCCCTCCGAGGCATAGTCTACTGTAACCCCTCTGAGGCATAGTGTTGTCCTGTATAGTAGCCCCTCCGAGGCATAGTCTACTGTAGCCCCCCCGAGGCATAGTCTACTGTAGCCCCTCCGAGGCATAGTCTACTGTAGCAAGCCCCTCCCCCCAAGGCATAGTCTACTCTAGCCCCTCCGAGGCATAGTCTACTGTAGCCCCTCCGAGGCATAGTCTACTGTAACCCCTCCGAGGCATAGTCTACTGTAGCCCCTCCGAGGCATAGTCTACTGTAGCCCCTCCGAGGCATAGTCTACTGTAACCCCTCCCCCTTCCAAGGCATAGTCTACTCTAGCCCCTCCCCTCTCTGAAGCATAGTCTCCTGTAGCTCCGCATCCCTCCAACATAGTCTCCTGTAGCCACTCCCCTCCCTGAAGCATAGTCTCCTGTAGCCTACTGATGTTACATGTGTGATTCAGAAATTAGGGAGAGAGATGCTAAATTAGAGAAGAATGGATTCACTTTTTCAATGTAAAGGGTACTATAGTTATCACGTTTCACATTGCATTCATTAACTACAAAAAGGTAAGACGTGTTTTCATTTTGGTGCCGCTCTGCACACACAAACTTGTTAGTTAGCTGGCTCTGGTCCAACATTAAGCCAACTCTCTGAAGTACAAAGACATTCACAGTTCCTTCATAGAAGCCGCTCCTCCGTAGGTTTACTTCTGTGGGCCTGATTATTCATGTTTTAACAACAAGATGGCCAGCGCTTCAAGCCAAGCCTCCTCCTCCTCCACCCTCTCTGTCTCTCCCCACCTGCTGTATAGCATACCCACTTGGGCCACATATATACTGCACTACCTAACCAAGGCTCTCTCTCTCTCTCTCTACCTCTCTCTCTCTCTCTCTCTCTCTCTCTCTCTCTCTCTCTCTCTCTCTCTACCTCTCTCTCTCTCTCTCTCTCTCTCTCTACCTCTCTCTCTCTCTACCTCTCTCTCTCTCTCTCTCTCTCTCTCTCTCCCTCTCTACCTCTCTCTACCTCTCTACCTCTCTCTCTACCTCTCTCTCTCTCTCTCTCTACCTCTCTCTCTCTCTACCTCTCTCTCTCTCTCTCTCTCTCTCTACTCTCTCTCTCTCCCTCTCTCTCTCTACCTCTATCTCTACCTCTCTCTCTCTCTTTCTCTCTCTCCATCCCTCTGTCCATAGCAGAAATAACTCCAGTGAGACCTCCGAAGCCCTTAAACCAAAGACTACTTCCATAACAGTGTGTGTGTGTCCGCTCAGCCGACCGTGACTGTAACAGTTCTGTTCACCCAGTCAGGCCCATCGCCTCCACTTGCCTTTTATTCAGCCCTTATTAACTGTGTCCATGTGGCACTAGGCTACACACACACACAGACACACACACACCCCTGTCCTCCCCAGTGTCTCTGTCCTCTGGGCTAAAACCTCCATGGCACAATGAGCTGGCCTAGAATATTACATTACCAAGTGAGTCAAACTGACTGTGATCTTCTGGGTCTCACGGTGTGTGTGTTTGTGTGTACTTCCATGTACCCAATAGGCCTTCACCATACAGGGACACGAGGAGGACGGAGTGATGAGCTCTGACAGCTCCAACGGAGGGAAGGAAGGAAGACGGAAAGGAGAGGAAGAAAAGGGATGAAATCGGGGACTGGTCCACAGAGCATCTCAGCAGCCGTCCCCACGAGGCACGGATCTCAAATCAACCGTGACCCTTTGACCCCCTGACATGTGCATGGTGGATGCATAGAGCTTGATCTGAAAGAAACGAGTGTAAGCAATACGTTAGTATCCTGGTTCAACATCTTTTTTTGTGCTGTTTGGCCAACACAAACAGATATGGAACCAGGCTATGAATGAATGTGAGGACCTCTGCCAAAGACGCCATATTGGCTTAATCAATACAGATCAACAGTGAGAGGCTATCAAATAGAGTGCAGGGGTCAGGGGTAGGGATTGATTTAGAGATTGATTTTCTTGAAGATGGATGTGCAATCAAAAGAAGATGATTCATTTATTATTTGTGTGTGTAGGAGTGTGTTGGTGCCAACTACCCCTTAAGGGTCTGGTGTAGTACGTGGTTGGCCAATGCTTTAACGTGATACGTTTTGTTTACTTCTAAAGGCTGTTTTCAAAGTTGGATGTTTAAATCAGAGTTAGGGGATCACTGGTATGGGTTCTGTTTCCGTTATGTGGCCTGGGATCACTGGTGTGGGTTCTGTTTCCGTTATGTGGCCTGGGATCACTGGTGTGGGTTCTGTTTCCGTTATGTGGCCTGGGATCACTGGTGTGGGTTCTGTTTCCGTTATGTGGCCTGGGATCACTGGTGTGGGTTCTGTTTTATTTTATGTGGCCTGGGATCACTGGTGTGGGTTCTGTTTCCGTTATGTGGCCTGGGATCACTGGTGTGGGTTCTGTTTCCGTTATGTGGCCTGGGATCACTGGTGTGGGTTTTGTTTCCGTTATGTGGCCTGGGATCACTGGTGTGGGTTTTGTTTCCGTTATGTGGCCTGGGATCACTGGTGTGGGTTTTGTTTCCGTTATGTGGCATTGGTAACCATGACAATGATCAAACACAGCAGATCCTGTCTTATTTGGGGAGAAATAGTGCATCGATTCCAAATACTGTTAACTATTATTTCATTTAATATACAATGACGACTCTTTATTTGTATATTCATATTTCTAAGGGGTGACAGCCGTGTAGGTAGTTTTACCTCTCCTGAACATGGAGATTTATTTGGTCTTTTCATTCTCATCATCTTATTGTTTTTCCATTTTTCTTATGTGCAAAATGGAAAATACATGTGTAAGAGACATCTCAGAACCTCTACCTACACAGGAACACCATACTGCTACAGTCTATTAACAGACACCATACTGCTACAGTCAATGAACAGACACCATACTGCTACAGTCTATTACCAGACACCATACTGCTACAGTCTATTAACAGACACCATACTGCTACAGTCTATTAACAGACACCATACTGCTACAGTCTATTAACAGACACCATACTGCTACAGTCTATTAACAGACACCATACTGCTACAGTCTATTAACAGACACCATACAGCTACAGTCTATTACCAGACACCATACTGCTACAGTCTATTAACAGACACCATACTGCTACAGTCTATTACCAGACACCATACTGCTACAGTCTATTAACAGACACCATACTGCTACAGTCTATTACCAGACACCATACAGCTACAGTCTATTACCAGACACCATACTGCTACAGTCAATGAACAGACGCCATACTGCTACAGTCTATTACCAGACACCATACTGCTACAGTCAATGAACAGACACCATACTGCTACAGTCTATTACCAGACACCATACTGCTACAGTCTATTAACAGACACCATACTGCTACAGACTATTAACAGACACCATACTGCTACAGTCTATTAACAGACACCATACTGCTACAGTCTATTACCAGACACCATACTGCTACAGTCTAGCTACAGTCAATGAACAGACACCATACTGCTACAGTCTAGCTACAGTCAATGAATAGACACCATACTGCTACAGTCTATTAACAGACACCATACTGCTACAGACTAGCTACAGTCTATAAACAGACACCATACTGCTACAGTCTAGCTACAGCCAATGAACAGACACCATACTGCTACAGTCAATGAACAGACACCATACTGCTACAGTCTAGCTACAGTCAATGAATAGACACCATACTGCTACAGTCTATTAACAGACACCATACTGCTACAGACTAGCTACAGTCTATAAACAGACACCATACTGCTACAGTCTAGCTACAGTCTATAAACAGACACCATACTGCTACAGTCTACCTACAGTCTATAAACAGACACCACACTGCTACAGTCTAGCTACAGTCTATAAACAGACACCATACTGCTCCAGTCTAGCTACAGTCAATGAACAGACACCACACTGCTACAGTCTAGCTACAGTCTATAAACAGACACCATACTGCTACAGTCTACCTACAGTCTATAAACAGACACCATAAACAGACACCACAGTCTATAAACAGACACCATACTCTCTAGCTACAGTCAATGAACAGACACCATACTGCTACAGTCTAACAGCTACAGTCTATAAACAGACACCATACTGCTACAGTCTAGCTACAGTCTATAAACAGACACCATACTGCTACAGTCTAGCTACAGTCTATAAACAGACACCATACTGCTACAGTCTAGCTACAGTCTATAAACAGACACCATACTGCTACAGTCTAGCTACAGTCTATAAACAGACACCATACTGCTACAGTCTAGCTACAGTCAATGAACAGACACCATACTGCTACAGTCTATGAACAGACACCATACTGCTACAGTCTATAAACAGACACCATACTGCTACAGTCTATAACCAGACACCATACTGCTACAGTCTAGCTACAGTCTATTAACAGACACCATACTGCTACAGTCTAGCTACAGTCTATGAACAGACACCATACTGCTACAGTCTATTAACAGACACCATACTTCTACAGTCTAGCTACAGTCAATGAACAGACACCATACTGCTACAGTCTAGCTACAGTCTATTAACAGACACCATACTGCTACAGTCAGACATACACCATGCTCCACTGCTACAGTCAATGAACAGACACCATACTGGTACAGTCTACAGTCAATGAACAGACACCATACTGCTACAGTCTAGCTACAGTCTATTAAAAGACACCATACTGCTACAGTCTAGATACAGTCAATGAACAGACACCATACTGCTACAGTCTAGCTACAGTCTATTAACAGACACCATACTGCTACAGTCTAGATACAGTATATAAACAGACACCATAGTGCTACAGTCTATAAACAGACACCATCGTGCTACAGTCTATTAACAGACACCATGCTGCTACAGTCTAGATACAGTATATAAACAGACACCATGCTGCAACAGTCTAGAAACAGACACCATCGTGCTACAGTCTATAAACAGTACAGATCAGTGAGATGCTCTTCATATTTTGGGAGAAATATTGCATTTATTCCAAATCCATAAAGTATCCATACTATACAGAAAGCAGGAGACATCGGTACCAAAGTGACAGTCACTTGAGTGCGAGGTGTGCATTGCTAATTAAACAAACAACGAAAAGCCTTAATGCGTTGGATTAATGACAATAACCATACAAAAAAAAACTGTTATTCTAAAATCTGACAGTACTGTATAGTAATATAATTATAATTATTATAGAATTGTCTTATAGTAAGTATACAAAGATGCAGAGGCCCTGGTCACCCATTGTCTGCATCCCAAATGGCACCCTATTCCCTATATAGTGCACTATTTGTGACCAGGGCCCATTGTGCTGCCCACAGGGCTCTGTCAAAAGCAATGCACTATGTAAGGGTGTATAGGGTGCCAATTGGGAAGCAGCCACTCTAAATCCATCATGCATGATCTACGTATTGTATTTCAGGAGATCGTTGAATCCAGAAATGTCATTAAAAAGAATGAATAAAAAACAGAAATGAATCGTCATGGAATCGGATGATAGAAATCCCTTAGATTCATTCATATCTGTACAGAAGAGGAAGCTGCTATTTCTGGATGGAAACCGTTCAGGCTAATTTAATCCGGCACGTATTTACAGAGGCCTTGCCAATTATACCTTCTAGAACATTGATAAGAACAGCGTCGTTGTCGTGTTCTAATTCACATGGATGGATTCTAATCGCCTGACCGGCAAGAACGGGATTTCTGATTGGTTGGTTGTAGTTTTTTTTACAAGAATGCACTGTGTCATGTCAATCTGATTGGTTGAGACACAATAGCACAATAACCGGGATTGGTTCACGACAGAAACCTGATTTATGTGATTGGTAATTGGTTATGACTCACATCCAGCGACTCTGATTGATTCTTGGTTCTAACTCATGACTCAGATTGGTGACTGTTGATTGGTTCTTGCTGTCTACAATATATACAGTATGATTGTGTCATTTATTTATTTAGAATTTTCAACACAAAGCCAACAAGTCCATTTGGTGGCGATGGACTGACAACACTGATTGGTGACTGGTCGACACGTGGAGGCAGCCGGTGGTGTCAGTGAGCCCTTATTGGTTCTGGGTTATGACAGGAAGCCAATGACAGGCTGCAGGAAGAGGCCGAGGGTTCCGAGGATGCACACTGTCACAAACACCCACAGGAAGATTCTGTCTATCACCATGGCAACGTACTTCCAATCATCCTCCACCTGAGAGAGGGATGGATGGAGGGATGCAGGGAGGGAGAGAGAGAGAGAGAGAGGGATGGATGGATGGAGGGATGATGGGAGGATGGAGGGATGAAGGGAGGGAGAGAGGGAGAGGGATGAATGGATGGATGGATGGAGGGATGAAGGGAGGGAGAGAGGGATGGATGGAGGGATGAGGGATGGATGGATGGATGGAGGGATGAAGGGAGGGAGAGAGGGAGAGAGAGGGATGGATGGAGGGATGGAGGGAGGGAGGGAGGGAGAGAGGGAGAGAGAGGGATGGATGGAGGGATGAAGGGAGGGAGAGAGGGATGGAGAGGGATAGGGAGAGAGGGATGGATGGAGGGATGAGGGATGGGGAGGGAGATGGAGGGAGAGGGAGAGAGAGGGATGGATGGAGGGATGCAGGGAGGGAGAGAGGGATGGATGGAGGGATGCAGGGAGGGATGGATGG